>NW_025960535.1:0-69822 GCF_023159225.1 Perognathus longimembris pacificus
CATCGGGTCGGGTGTGGGGCAGCCAGGGTGCCCGTCTTGGTTCCGGGGGTTTGGGCTGTCAGGTGTGGACCCCCGGGTGGGTGTCCTGGGGAGCTTGGGCGGCTGGGCCCCGCCGTTTCTGGGCTCCGGACGGGGAGTGGATGCCGCTTCCCCTTTCTCGCTTCTCCTGGGGGTTTCCTGGCTCCTGGGCATCTCATTCTCCTTTCTCGGGGATGGGGAAGCCAAGGCGGCACCCCGGTGAGGACAGGCCTTGGGGCCTCGGGGGTGCGGGTGCCATGCACAGACAGACAGACAGACAGACAGACCTGAGTCCTCCTTGGGTGGTGGTGCTGGGTGCTGAGTCCTCCTGGGTGGTGGTATTGTGTGCTGAGGCCTCCTGGGTGGTGGTATTGAGTGCTGAGTCCTCCTTGGGTGGTGGTGCTGGGTGCTGAATCCTCCTTGGGTGGTGCTGGGTGCGTCTCCCAGACAGAGAGACACAGTCCAGTCGGAGGAATGGAGGGGCGGACAGAGGGACGGACATGTGGATTGGGAGACGGAAAAGGAGGGACGGGCGGACACACAGACGGAGAGAGGCGCAGACACACAGACAGACGGACAGACAGGACAACATAGAGACAGACAGGGAGACAGACAGACGCACAAGAGATGGACAGACAGATGGACAGGGAGACAGACACATAGACAGACAGATGGATGGACAGATGCAGGGGGCCCTGCACCCCGGGCGCTCTCCTGACCAGCAGGAGAGGCAAGGAGGCGCGCCCCTCCCCGCCGAGGGTGAACCCAGAATAGGTAATAAGCAGCAAGTCGCCCGCACGCAGCCCAACCCAACCTTTATGCCACAGTTAGATGGTCAGTCGACTTGGGCAGACTTCAAGACCGCTCTCTGTTTATTGGCGCGAACCCCATCTTAAGTATGGGCAATGGCAGCAGGAAGAGGAGGGGTGTAACATACCTAGTCAGGGGCTACGATTGGCGGTCAGAGCTGTCCGTCAAGGGTGGAAGGCCATGGGACCTCCCTAAGGGGCGGCCTGAGTCTATGTCACTACCAGCAGGACCACCCCAGGTTACTGCCTAGAGCTGCCTTCCAGTTCCAGACCCCGAAGGCAGGCGGGGTTAGCCAGGATCCCTCTCCCCGGAGGCGGTGCAACAGTCACACAACTCCAGGGCGTGCACAGTCGGGGCCAGGCGGTGCGCCCCACATCTCCTCCTTTTCTGTTTAATAAGCTGGTGGATGTCCTACTCGAGAAAGCGCCTGTCTTAGGTCGTCCCCCCTGAAGGATCTTACCTGTCATTGGCTGGCCATCCTAGCTCGTCGGGCCACCCTGCCTATGAGGCTTGCCAGCCCCAGCAAAGGAACAAGGCGGGAGGAGAGGGGTCTGTGCTCAAGAGGAGGCCCTGCTATTTCTGCCTCACGCCTGTGCGCTCTGGTAGGCTGCACATCCTGGAAGGGGCCATGACCAATTTCATAGGGTTCCCAAATGGCTAAAGGCAGCATAATGCTGCCAAACCACCGTTGACTGGACAGCTCTGGCTCATTGCTTAAGAACTAGGGGAAGCCTATTTACCCTAGCATGGTCAGGTGTAAATACAGAGGCTATATAAGCACAGAGGCAAATGCAAACACAGGTCATGGGGGTCTCTCCCACGAGGAGGAGAGGGTAGGGGAGCCACCAGCGTTCCTTCCAGAGGGACCAGCCAACACAGCAAGCCTGCAGCTCCCAATGAACAGTACCCACACCTTGCTTCCTGTTGATCTTGCTAGCACCTGGCACTGGACTGTACATGGGGGGAATGGAGTGGATCGGGTGAGAGAACAGAAACACTTATTTCCTTGAAGCTTAAGAACATAATGGGAGGGCTGAAAGTGAGGAAGTGGGTGGATGGACCTTGAATAAACATTCAGAACCATCTAGTTCTCCTTTCTGTTACAACCTAAAGCCTGCAAGACCAGAGATCTGTCACACAACTCTCCTCTATCTTATTGGCACCAAAAGGGTCCGAGGACATGTTAGATTGTTGCAGAGCCATAAATGAAGTACTCATTTTCAATACTTGATGCACTTAGGGTACATTTGAAACCCATTTCCCTCTTCTACCTTTACGCTTCTATCTCCCTAACACACCTGAAGCCAAGTTTATCATCAAATTGAGGAAGATGAGAGCAGAGGAGGAGGAGAGCAGAGGAGGTAGAGAGCAGAGGAGGCAGAGAGCAGAGGAGGAGGAGAGCGGAGGAGGCAGAGAGCAGAGGAGGAGGAGAGGCGAAAAGGCGAGCAGAGGAGAGCAGTGGAAAGCAGAGGAGGAGAGCAGAGGAGCTCAGAGGAGTGCAGAGGAGAGCATTATTTATTTTTGTTTGTTTTGCTCCCAGCTGGGAGGAGAGCCACAGGCTGAGGATGGTCCTTGCCTGCGGGTCCCCGTGCTGAGCCCCATACAGGTCCCTCACCGCGCCTGCCTGGCACCTAATCTGCCAACTACTTGTGCAGCCGCCAGGACTGAACTTTGGAGGACTTGTCGCTACTCCTCTGGCCAGTTGTCTTGGCAGGAGGTAGAAGGTGGCCAGAGGACCCCCCCCCTTACCATGCTGGTGAAGAAGCCTGTGGGGAAGGGAGCAGGGTGAAAGGCTGGATCTGAAGAACCCAGCCCTTCCAGGCAGCATTGCACCTGTGCCATGCCCCCGTGCACCACCCTGGCCACCCTCCTCTCCGGGGTGGCCATGATTTCGTGTCTGTAACTTGGGGTGAAAACCAACGACCTTCAGGCGAGGATCCTCACCCTGGAATCTGCTAAAAGGGCACCCTCCGTTCCCCTGCTGCCGGAGAAGGCAGATCAGCTGAAGACCATAGTCAGGTGTGTGAGGCTGGGCCTTGCTCGAGGGGGAGTTGCATGTGGATAGAATTTTGCACAGGTTCAGTCAGTCTACAGGATCCACCCTTACTGGTTATACAGTTGATTTGGGATGTGTGAGCCTCTGTGGTATCTATTTATTCAAGTCCCTTCCTTGGTTTCTCTCCAAGTCTGTGTGGAGGATCTTCCCTCTGTCTTCCTTAAGGATTGCATGTTGCAATGGCAGTAGGGGCTTTGCCCGGCTGTTTAGTTTTGTGGAGTCTGGGCTGTCAGCATTCTCAGTTGTATGGAGAATATTCATTGTAATGCTCACATCTGTTTTTCATTTGATAAGGTTAGGCCTTATCAATAGAGAATGGTAAGCACTCTTAAAAGTGAAATAAGCCCATAGATTTAAAAATTCATTTAACTCGGAATTCTTTTCATATTAAAGGTTTTAAAATTGGAAAAAAAAAGTTTTCCTTTGTTTTTTTGGAGGGGAGAGTTAACAGAGGTTGTGCTCAGATATTGATGACTGGAGGATTGAAAGGGATTCCTTTAAAGATGACTTAGACTCCAGTAGGGAGAGGGTAGTTTTTCTGCCAGTGGAGAGATGCAGTAGTTGCAGCCCGAATGTGATAAAGTATGTCTACAACATTGGCTGTTATTGATAGGACACACTTTGCCATGAGCTGCATTGTTAGTGCCGGAGTTTTGCCTTGGCTGTGCAGGGAGAGGGTGTGTTAGGTCCTCTCCCTGAGGGCTATATGCAGATGTCCCCACCTCATTAAGTCTCCACCCAGTTACCTGGGTAACCTGCAGACCTGGAGGCAGTTACCTTTCCCTGAGGTCACCTCCTAATCCACCTGGCCACACCCCTTGCCCCTGCCCTAGATAAAGCAGGGCTGGGTGGGGGTCGCGCTCTCTCTCCCCCCCCCCTTTCTCTCCCTTCTCTCTGGCCATGGATCATCTTGGCCACAGGCCAGCAGTTTGGTAATAAACTTTTCTCTCCTGCCTGAATACCGCGTGGCGTTCTCCTTTACCGGCTACCTACTTTAAAAACCTAACAGGGTGGTGATAGTTGAATAATGAAGAAAGGTATTACCCAAATCTTTCAATCTATGTCAATGTTAAATTGATTTTTAAATTAAAAACAAAATTATGTCTTGAGTACTGTTAGCAACGGCTAAGATCCATGCACTTACATAAATGCTGTTTGTGCAGGCTATCAAACATTATTAACAGCCACAGAGGAAGAGTCCCTGAAGAACTCACAGAACTGGGATACTACTGCTAGCTCTTAATATATCTTCTTTTCCTACAGGAATCCTACGAACACATGGCTAAACTGAGAATCACAAGAGAAACACCTTCTGAGTGCAACTGTCCAGCAGGTAAGAAATGAAACTTAACTAGGTTCCATCTAGAGGAGAGCATTTGCAAACAAAAGATCATATGCCTGTCAGGTCTACCTGTAACAGTAACAGAGAAAGAATGCAGACCCAACTTGCTTTAAGAAAATCAACATGTCTCCCTTTGACAGATGGTGAGTAAAGCCACAAATATTATTTTAAGCAGCATACCAGTGTCTGTGAGGGGAAAAAAAAGAGCTAATCACCATGAAAAATATTGGCAAGGGGATATACAAATTTCTTAGTATCCCGGATTGAAAAGTCATCTTCAATTTTATTAAATAACTTCAGTGTTCGTGGTGAACATGGTCTGAATAGCTGTGAAGCCCTGGTGTCTAATGTTATATTAGTGCAGAGTTTTTTGTGGTTATTATATTTGCAAGTGATCTGACCTGTAGGTAAAAATGAAGACTAAAGGAAATTAGTTCTTTATTTTGTTCTCAGTACCTTGCCAGAAATATTCTTCCATGTTGTCCATTTTTCTGTGTAGTTATAAGAAACCATAGTGACAGTGTGTATTAGAAGGATAGAGACGAAAGGGTAGTGAATGAGCACCCCCACCCCCCACCCCCGAATCATTAAATCTTCATTCAGAGACTTCTGAGCCTTGGTTGTTGTCTGTAGACCTAACAATTTAAAAGCTCTTGGAATATGGCCAGGGGAAGGCATTTAGTGGATCCAATATTATATAAGGCATCAAAACTCCCATGAATCTCAAGAAGTTCTTTAGATAAACATGGTGAATGTATTTATGAACATTCTAGTTTCTTTCATCCTTATGCATGGAAAATGAGTCTTTTTCTCTCATATGGAAGAGCTCATTTCAATGTAGTCATGTGCTTCATAATGACACTTCAACCCAAGACAGGTCACAAATATAACAGTGGACCCCTAAGATTGTGTAACCTAGTGATGTCATAGCCAGCTTAGTTTGTGTGAGTGAGCTGTGTGATGTTTGCTCAGCAGTGGGATGGCAACAGCACAGCCCTTAGAATACGCCCCAGTTATGATTAAGCTGCAGGTGACTGTGAAAATCTTTGCGGCTGCTGTTCACTGCTGGCTCACGCCTGTAATCCTGGCTACTCAGTAGGTGGAGATCTGAGAATTGCAGTTCAAAGCCAGCCTAGTCAGCAAAGTCTATGAGAATCTTATCTCCAACAAACTAAGGAAAAGCTGGAAAAGGCACTGTGGCTCAAGTGGTAGAACGCTAGCCTTGAGCACAGAGAGGCTCAGGGATAGCACCCAAGACCCTGAGTCCAAGCCCCGGGACTGGGGATAAAAAGGACTACTGCCTGTAATTTCTTATAGTTTGCGGTTGGTTTTTGTCTCATGATAACTAGTTCAGGCACAGTTTGGACTTTTCAATTTTCAGGTTATACAGCATAAAAGCTTTTAGTATTTGTATTTAGTATTTGTATTTGACCATCTTTGAGATATATTATTTTTTCAGTGAAGGCTTTTGATAAGAAGACAAAGCGTGGATGTTTGACATTGTGTGTTTCATCCTGAGTAGTTGAGAAAGACCTCAGAAGTAAGATATTCAAGGGAAGAACTTTTCCAGGACAGGAATGAAATCACAGCTGCCCCTGCCCCATAGAGATGATGTTAATTCCCCCGACAGTGGGTAGGGTAGGTATAGGACTTCACAAATCACACCTGGCAGGAAAGAGCATCTTTTGAATATACAAAAAAATCCAGTACACGGGCTGTGTGTATGTGGGGAGCTTAAATTTAATTTGGAAGATTCATAACAAACTTGGTAAAATGTTGAAAAGTGACCACACTGAGTTCTATTTCCAGAGGAGATACTATCGTTTTCATGATGCTTCATGTAGGCCAGTGATTGAACTCTTGTCATCTGGGAGAAAGCTATTATCCTTAAGAGTTTGCTGTATATTCCCTGGGATGATTATTACAGACTTTGTTTTTCCATCTTGCTTTTTTGGGGGTCAGTCCTGGGCCTTGGACTCAGGGCCTGAGCACTGTCCCTGGCTTCTTCCCGCTCAATGCTAGAACTCTGCCACCTGAGCCACAGCGCCCCTTCTGGCCGTTTTCCATATATGTGGTGCTGGGGAATCGAACAGAGAGCTTCTTGCCACTAGGCCATATTCCCAGCCCTGTTTTTCCATCTTAATGTGATAAATGAATAATAAACAGCAATTCTCTTGGGTTGTTGTTTATTGGTTGCTCTATCACCTGCTTTCCTTCTTGCCACCACTGGAACTCTGCATTACATCAGTTTTTACCTGGCTCCTTGGGAGGGAACTCTGAAGGGGCACATTCAAACACACAGAACCAGATGGGGTTTTTGGTGAGTTACAGAAATAAACTCAGTTCTGCTTGTCCAATAACAAGACATCACCCAAACGCAGGCTTTGTGTTAAAAGTAAAAGATTCTGGAGAAAACCAGCTGATGCAGGATTATCTTAGGGAATGAGCTGGCTGGCCAAAAAGGCTTAGAAAGAAGATATGGCACTTCCCACCTGATTTGGCTGGAACCTCTGTTCGCCATGTGTGACTAAGACTTGTCACCCAGACATCTGTTTGCAGGACAGAGTGAGACAAGTGTGACCTCAACTCAGTTCCTGTGGACACATGCCCATCCATTGAAGTTGACACTCTTGATGCTAGGCTGAGTCTCAGAGCCAAGGGTCGGTAGCAAAGAAGCAAATTTGTGTTGTTTGTACTCACTGATGGCTTCTGCTAGAACTCAGGTCTTACTGGGGTTTTCCCAGGTAGCCTCTGTGGGAAGGCTTTGAGGACGATTTATTGAATGGCTTCTCACAGTAGGAGAGGCTCTTTGTGATTTAATTTCTATAACTAGGAGAGTTTTAAGTGCTAGCAATCTTAGGATTTGTCCCCTGGGCAGAGGGTCTCCAGAGCTAGAAGCCTAATAAGGAATCCATAATGAGCTGGATATGTCTAGACTGCAATCTTAGAGCTGGAATCCTAGATCTAATACTAAATAATGGTGTGACTGTGATCAAATGAATGCACTTCATTTTTTCACCAGGAAATAAAAAGACTAGAAATTCCTTCTCCTTTGTATGATTTATGTAAATTGTTTGGCATATTAGTGTTTAGAGCTTAAATATTACTTCTGTTTTTTGTGTTGGTTTTTTTTTTTTGGTAAGTTTCTCAGAAAGACTAGGCAAATTCTCATACCACTAAACCTGCACCCACAGTTCACTAGTCTTTTTCTTACATTCCTTCCTCTGCTCCACAGAGGAACAAGTGGGAAATGTTGCAAAAGTTGCTCAGAACCTAAAGCTAATGTACATGGCGGTTAGTTAAACATCTGTACGTCATTTATAAAGATAATCTTGCATGTCAGTATCTCTTGGTGTTGTAGCAGTGGAATTTGGGGTTTTTCATGATACCTAGTTTTGTCTCCAAAGTGTTCACCAAAATGACAGGGGAAACAGACCATTTAGACTAAAGTATACCGGGTAGAAAGACTTGGATTTATTGGGCAAGGACTTAGTAAAGAGTGTCTTTACAGCTTCAATATGAGATGTTTACCAAAATGAGTGTCTTCTCCATCTGACTCGTAGACCTATTCAAATCAGATTTATTTATACAGTGATATTTATAACATAAAGTTGGACAGTCATTATTATATCATCTTTGTCCTCAGTAGAAAGGTATATTTACCTTTTTTGTAAGATCAAGAGACGCTCTAGAATACCAAAAGAAAATTTGCTTTTAGGAACCCCAAATAATTCATCAAAGCTATGTTTAGCAGATTTGCGTTAGCAATGGCAGAGACAAGGAAATAACAGCTGCTATTTGTGGCTTGATCCCTGTCATACCTGACTGTCTCTAAGAAAGTAACTTGGCTCTTCACTATGGGTACAGAATTCTACTTCAGGTTGTGTTCTTTGGATCTTCCATGAAGTATGCATAAAGCAGGCATATTTACAGAAAGGTTTCTCTGTCCAGCCAATGAAGAACGATGGGAATGGATACACCATTCAAGTGATAAGAACTCATTCATCAGTACCATTGGCCTCCTCAGCCTATTAGGTGTTGAAAAGATATGTCCCGGCCATCCCAGAGGACCATGCACAGATCATCACAGACAGGAGAAGAAGGTTCAAAAGGAGGTTTATTAGTGGGGCCATAGTTCCCATGGGAGAGGGAGCTACATGGTGTCTGCACCTTATCCACGTGGCAGCTTCTCTCTCTGGGGGTAAAGGGGAAGTAGACAGGTAGTGAGTAGGAGTGGCTCATTAGGTATGGGTGGATCTGGGGGCTAGTGGGAGGAGCTGAGGACCTGAGGCTAAGGAAATGCAAACAGGTATAAGAACCTCTGTGGTGTCATCCATGAAGAATAGGAAATGAAGAAAGCCACCTTGGCTTTTTCATTAACATGTTACACAATCTTGTGCAAATCATTTCCACATATGGCTTTTTACAAACTGGTCATATCATTGTAAGTAAGATCTGGGCAATAACGACTTAGCATCTTAGTCAATTCTCTACCTAGCATAAATTCTAAACAGTACCAGATTTGGGGATTTTTTTTTTGGGGGGGGGGCAAATGAGGCAGACTTGCCCTACATCCTCATGGAGTTTCTAGTTCCATGAAGATGACACCAAATGTTAATTTGAAAAGGACTTTCCATGTGGGATAAGCAAAATCAAGAGGAGTACATTTTGGAGCATATAACCTAAATCTATGAAATTTTTACAATATGGGAAGTTGTTTAAATGGTTTGGTGGTAGAGAAAGAAAACTATACTTATGTTTCAGAAATTCATAATAGAAGAAAATATGGCTCCTGAGAAAATCTGTAGGAATGGATACAAAGTTTGTTGGTTGCCTTTTGAATTTCTAAGAATTGATGGATAGGTAGATAAAGGTACACTGGTAGCTGATCTGCTGATATTCCAAATGAAAGAAACATGATATTTTTTTTTCTGGTCATGGGGCTTGAACTCTGGGCCTGGGCTCTGTCCCTGAGCTCTTCAGCTCTACTCCCTGAGCCACTTTCTAAACATGATTTTTAATATAGAATGGACAGCCTGTTCTATATGATGGTAGTCTACTCTATTCTATGAATAGTGAGAATAAAGTTGAGAACTTCTTGTGTGGAGTGTTTAACAGCTACAGGTAAAAAGTGAGACTAGAAGCCATCTGGTGGTGGCTCAGTTATAATTCTAGCTTCTTAGGAGATTGCAATCTGAAGGTTGGGATTCAAAGCCAGCCTAGGCAGGAACTTCCATGAGTCTCTCACCTTCAATAGCCACCAAAAAGCCAAAGTAGAGCTGTGGCTCAAGTGATAGAAAGCCAGCCTTGAGCGAAAAAGTTAAGGGGCAATGCCCAGGCCCTGAGGTCAAGCCCTAGTATGAGCATACACAGAAAGTAGATACTTCTTAAGGTATCCTCTATACTTATGAAATGACTATTTACAAAGTGGGAGTAAATGCCAACAAGCGCAAGTACCCCTCATTCCCAAGTGGGAGCAGTACAGATCCTGGTGATGGATTGAGGACGCCCCAGTATGGTGATGGACGTAAATGTTCATGCTTGCTTTGAGATAGAGCATTCTTCCCCCTGGTGTCAGAGCCTTTGTGTTCCTTTGCTAATCCAGTTGACTTGAGCATATAAAACTCCATGTCTTGCTTTATACATTTTCAATGATACAGAGAACAGAAACAGTTTTACCTTAAGAAACTTGAATAAGCAACTTGAGATGGTGAATGTTATGGAAATGAAAATGGCAGATATTCTCCACTTCCTGTGACACAGATCAGGGCACAGTGATGAGGGTGCCCCCACGAATATCCCCAGTAAGTCTTTCTCAGGCCTACTGAATCCAAAAGGCTGGACATGACATGCTCAGTGACTTTTCTGCTGAGAGTGGACAAGGACAAGTTGCCTTTTGAAGGGGTGTTCTTGTTTCTTCTCTTTTGTCTGCCTTGTTTACAAATGAAGAAGCTAATTCTTCCAATTCTTGCTCTGTGATGCTTGGCTTGGAACTTGAGGCCTTTCCTTGCTTCATTTAAGCCACTCCTCCAGTTCCTTTTTTTTTTTTTTTTTGGCTTTTGAGTTATCTTTGGATAGTCTTTTGGGCTGGCCAGCCCTCCCCTTCCTCTATCTCTTCCACCTTTCTCCCTTTTCCTCTGCCCTTTTCACTCTTCTTCCCCTTTAACTCCTCGTCCCCTCCCTCCCCTGCTTTTCATTTGATCAGGTGGTCTCAAGACTGTGCTCCTCCCTACCTCTGTTCCCCAGTATCTGGGAAACAGAAGTGTGCCACGATGTCTGGCTTCCTTTCCCTTTCTCACTGTAGTAATTCCGTTGGTAATTATGTAAAAGGATACCAATACTACATGGAGTTTCAATTCACTGTAGCTTATTCGATGTGTAGGAGCAAGCATTCTTTCAAGGCCACAGTCTGCTCTGCTTCTGATTGCTTTGTAAGGGTGTAAAATCAACTCTGTGACATGACACACATGGAAGCCATCCAAGACCTATCATGAAAAACTGTTTGGGTGCCCTCCTTACCATGTTAGAGACTCTCTGGGGTGGTTTGGTGGAAGTGGAGAATGTGAAAACTGTTTATGGATGACTCTGAGCTGCAGGCTGAAACCTGAAACCCAGGATATGACTGGCTACACCTAGAAGCATTGCTACCTAACCTGGCTTGCCAAGATGGGTGAAGTTTGGTGGGGTGGTTTAAAGTGCCATGGAATTTCACAATGCCCCCAATCCCTCCCCAATTTGTGTTAACAATGGTGATTCTTACGTGGAGATAGGAGGAACTGAGCTAAATAGGAGTTCACTGCTCCACCAGTTTCTTCCCAATTGAATTGCGAGCTATCCCTTGTCTTCTTTGGTGATGGACAAAATCAGTAGAGAAAGCAGATAGTTTCTCCAACCCATCAGCTCTAAGATACCTGAAATGCAGTCAATGTTGCACTTGTGTATAGTAGATACAGCCACAGCCATGACCTTTGGGCTAGTATTCCAACAGCTAGAATAAGTGGAATTAATACTGTCATTCAACTTACTGTGGAACTTCTTCCCCTCAAAATTTGGAATTTCTATGAGTACAGGATAATTTGGAATTGCGATGACACTTCTGACGTCATTGCATCCAGAGACATCACTGCCTCTTCAGTTGAAGGCCTTATTCTCTTCATGAATGGTAGTTGAAATGTATTCATTTCCCTTCATAATGTGTTCCTTACATTGATCACTAGATTCATGCAGTTTTTGTTATAAGGGCATACTTATAGGCTTTGACACCTAAAATGTAAAGAAAAATTATAATTTCAATTTATAGGCGTTCTGGTCTTCATTATGGACATGAAGCTTTAATTCTTGTATTTAAAATATATTCACACGTTATAAAATACAATGATCATATTTACTCTAATTGAGTAAATTGTATCAAGCTCTAGCTTGTACATTATGGTATAACTGGGAGTCAGAATATATGTCTAGATAGTCTTCTTTGTTATCGGTTCCTCTCGCCTCTTCTCCCACTTTTCTCACCTCTTTTCCTCCTCTTCCTTCTCCCTTTTCTTCCCAAAGAGCTCAGTGTTCCTCACTGAACGTGAGGAACCTATTCCTTAATCTGTTCGCACTAGGAAGTTGGGGAAATGCACAATGTAACCCACTGTGATATCATACATCACAAACATCAACATCTCTCACCCCATCCGTCTGCCTTAAAGTCTGAGATTTTTTTAAGCCTTTAAGTCATCCCAGTTTTTGACATGTTTCTGTGCATTTTTTCATTTTTCTTTGTGCTTTTATACTTTTTGTTGCCAGCACCAGGGCTTGTACCCAGGTCCTGAGTGCTATCCCTTAGCCTTTGCACTCAAGGATAGTGGTCTACCACTTGAACCACAGCTCTGTTTCCTGATTTTTTGGTGATTAATTGTAGATAAGAGACTTTCTGGTGCATGCTTTCTTTGAACCTTGATTCTCAGAAATCATTCTCTTGAGGATTACAGACATGAGCCACTGGCACCTTGCTCCTTTGAGCTTTTATTCTTCACACATACGCACATAGAGTCTTGTCAACAAGTTGCTGCTGCCATTAACTTTTTAATATAGTTATTGTTAACACTAGAGTTTTGTTGAGCAGTTAATGTTTAGCTGGCCAAATAGTATCTGCAACATAACTTTCCCCCAAATTACAATGTCCCTTAGTATCTGAAGTGGGTTGGCTCTACAACCCATGTGGCTAATGAAGTTCTTTTGATATAAAACAGTATAATACTTGCATATAAACTACAAACATCCTTCATATACTTTGTCTTCTCTAGATTGCTTACAGTAAGTAATATAATTGAAATAATGTGTAGCTAGATTTTATACCATATTATAGGGCATTATGACAAGAAAACAGTGTGAATGTGTTTTAGTACAGATGCACTGCTTTTCCCTTAAAGATGTACAATCTGTAATTGGTTGAATTTGCATATGCAGAGTATTTTTTTGTGCATTATTTATAGAAACTATGGTGTAAGAAAGTTGGTCTTTGGTAAAATGATGATGGTTCTATGTTGAAACTGAAATGGACACCATGAGGAGACTGTGAGTTTTGTGTCTGCATTTAAATGACAGGCAAGATCTTGAGAAATTACTAATATTGTAGCCAATATTGACTGAGAAATCCAATGCATTTCACAGAGAGAGTGTAAATCTGGCCACATTGTAACGAGTACAACAGAAGGAAAATTGAAAGACTAACTTGTTCCCATTGAAATGAATGTCCACTGTCATCAGGTGTTTGAGCAGGGAGTTGTGGATAGCTCTTTGGCCAAGCAAAGCACATTTTATACGTGTCTGGTAGGACATGCAATAGAATGACACAGCAGCTCTACAAGCTATTGAGCTTTGGTGAGTGATTGTTTTCCCTTCCATATATCGTTTCAAACTATGGGCTTCAAGGAAGTCTGCAACATAAAAATGACTTTTTGTTTTGACAGACCTGGGGCTTGAACTCAGGGCCTGGGCACTGAGCTTTTGCTCAAGGCTGGCACTCAGCTCTACTCTGAACTATCTGTTGGTTGGAGCTAAGTGTCTTGTGGACTTTTCCTGCCCAGGCTTGCTTTGAACTGTGATCCTCAGATCTCATTTCTGAGTAGCTAGGATTGTACGCATAGGCCACCAGTACCTGACTTCCTGACTTTTTCTCCTCTGTCCTTTGTCCTCCTCCTCAGGCCCCCTTCCTTCCTTCCTCCTCCTTTTTTTCATCTTTCTTCTTTTTTCCCCTTTTCTTCATTGCTTTGCTTTCTGAGAGAAGTCAATGATCAGCCAACCATGAAATGGGAAAGTGGACCAAATAAGGCTGGATAATTTATTTGAGCCAAACAGAGGTATTATAATCTATTAAAAATATTTAGCCAAACACACTGTATCTGTGACTTTATCTCCTAACCCTGCAGACTGTCTGGTAGTTGCCCAGGACCTGAGGCAGGAAGGCGGACCCGTGTGCCTGAACTTTCCAGTCATGTCTTTGCAACTGGTAGTTTTTAATAAAAGAAAAACTCTAACATTGTGAAATTACATCAGTGAAGAAACCATAGCTTTTTATGTTCTTGTATATGCTTTTCTTCTGTGCAACGTTATTCAATGCCCTAAATTTCAGCTAATTTTGAAATATTTTCTTGAATATTGAGATTAGTCTGGAAATCAGGCTAGGAATAAATGAAGTGCTGGTGTGGTAATAAAATTTATGTTACCATTTTATGAATATGAAAATGTCTAATTTTTATAACACAAGGTATCTTTGGATTAAGAAGTCTAGGACATTTTATTCTTTTACACCTTTTTTTTAAAGCAGGAAAACCTTCGCTTCTACCATCAGTCTTGAAGCAGAAATCCCAGAAAAGAGAATTTTATAATCAGTCACAAAGAATTCCTACACGCTTCATGTATCCCTTCCTCATCATTTCCCATTTCTTAGGAGTCTCCACATTGTTTAATTGTAATCATGTGCAACTAGCATTTTAAAGCTTCACACTGCTTTCACATTTATGGGATATGATGAGAAGATTAAGAATGGTTGAAACTTAAGAATAAATACAGGAAACTTAAGAGTAGATATAGAAATGCGACTCCACCAGGCTTTCATGGAGCACACATTACCTCAGTGGGCTTCATGTTGTGGCCATCCATATATAGAAGAACAAACTAGAAGGTGCACTGTCCCAAACAACCCTCATTCTAGTCAGGCCCCTCTCCTGTACTCTGCTTTGCAATTCTGTAGCAGGAATCTAAACTCTGGTTTCCTTCCATTGCATTGGTGTTGTTTGACCTGACTTTCCCTCAGCTTGGAACTTACGCATATGGGACTCAGGTGGCAGGGCCCTGCCTTTCCAGGGCCTGCACTTAGTATTCAATCTATTGTGGAGCAGAGGGATGTTCATGACCCATAGCAAAACTCCTCCCACGTCCCATAAAGTGACATGTTGTTTCTATTAAGGGATCATTTTCTTAAGTGAAATCATGACCAGTCATGATGGCATGGAAGTATACAGAGGCCAAGTGATATGTGTTACTTTAATTACCGAAGAAGTATCTATTACGATTCCATAATGGTTCAAAGAAGAATTTTAAGACTGAAACATTGGTTTTTTTGTTTGTTTAGTTCAGAAGTAATTGAAATGGAATATGTAAATAGAGTCAAAGTGGACTTTTCCAAGTGAGAAAGAGAAGTCAATTGCACTTCGAAAGAAACTATATGACTATAGCAAGAAAGACATCGCCAATTAACAAATATTTATTTTCCTTTGCTATTCTCTGCTATTTATCCTGTTACATAGTAGTGGAATGAATTAGGAAGAGAGTGATGTAGAGTGCATGGTTTTCCATTGCAACACAAACTCTATCTATCTATCTATCTATCTATCTATCTATCTATCTATCTATCTACCTATATTTTTGCTGTTCCCGGGGTTTGAACTCAGGCTTGGACACAGTTCCTGAGCTTTTTTTGCTTAAGGCTAGCACTCTGTCACTTGAGCAATAGCTCCACTTCCAGCTTTTTGGTGGTTAATTGAAGAGAAGAGTCTCACAGATTTTTCCTGCCCAGGCTGGCTTAGAACCTCGATCCTCAGATCTCAGCCTCCTGAATAGCTAGGATTACTGGCTACAGCCACTGGCTTCCAGCTTACTTTCCCTATAGTCTTAAACTATGTAGGAATCAACTCTTTGGTAAGCTTTTTTTCATTTTTATGTTTATATTAGTAATGATTATTTTGTCTCCATTTTCCTATCTTATGATTATTTAATTAGAAGGCAATTGTTTATTTTTTATTTGATTAGTTATTTAAAAGACAGGTCTTTGGGGCTTTATATAATATGATCCAAAGGTAGCACTAATGTCTGTGAACCTTAAAATTATACTATCCCTTTTTTGATGACCAAAGCTCATTAGAAACTGTAGCCTGTGGCTCAGGCCTGTAATCCCAGATCCTTATGAGATTGGAGGATTGTGCTTTGAAACCCGCCCTGGGCAGGGAAATCCATGACATCCATCCTCCATGAACCACCAAAGTACCAGAAATGGTGCTATTTCTCAAGGGGTAGCATGCCAGCATGGAGTGACAAAGCTAAGGGACATAGCCCAGTCTCTGAGTTCAATTTTCAGTGCTGGCTCAAAAACCAAAACCCCACCAAAACACAAATGACCTGAAAGACTCTAGTCCCTGTGCGTAGGAACTATTAATTTGTCCTACTACTGTGAAGGGAAGAGCTTCTGAGTTCTTACAAAAACTATCTTTAAGTATTTGTGCAAAGGAGTTGCCATTTGACAAAGCAGTTTATGAATATGGCAGATCTTAACCCACCTCACCCCTTT
Organism: Perognathus longimembris pacificus; assembly: GCF_023159225.1. Lineage (NCBI taxonomy): Eukaryota > Metazoa > Chordata > Mammalia > Rodentia > Heteromyidae > Perognathus > Perognathus longimembris. The sequence goes on from NW_025960535.1 coordinate 16,060, forward strand.
CAACATTCTTGCCCCTCCTTCCTCTGCCCACCCTTTCCATTTTCTTACTTTTGTAGTATGTACAATGAATTCTTGACTACATTCCCCCCCTTCCCCTTCATTTGTCTCCCGCTCTCCCCTTGCCCCCACTTGATGAGCTGCTGTTTTTCACCCTTATGCTTTGGGAAGTAATCATAAGCACCACCCCCCTACCCCAGTTCTTCCTCAGAACTTTCTAGATTCCTAGAGAGGGGTCATTGTAAATGTATAACACAAGAATAAATAGAATAGCAAGATATGAGAGGGTTGAAGACATGCTTTAATCATTAGACTTTGTGATTCGAATAAACAACTGTGGTTGAATAAAGACACTGCACATTCCTGTTGGATATTTCTCATAGAGTGAACACAGTGCTGTCCCAACTCTTTTACTCTATTTAAGTTTTTGGCTCATCACTGGTATTTGTTTCATTATCTAACAAAAATATCGCGTGTCTCTTGTTTGCAAAGGCTGCAGAGGAGGGAATGCTTATTCTATGTGTAGAGAGAGAAGGAAGGCTGGAGAGATGTTTGTGCTTGTGCAGAAGCCATTTTTTTTTAATAAACGCAGGATAGGTTGTCCACCTCCCAAATTTTGCACTACTCTTTTCGCTGTCCTAGCTTTGACTTATTTTGTTGTATGTTCTCGTTTGGTTATTTCCTTGAACATCCCATCTCATTTCCATCTCATTCATTTTTGTGTTGCAGCTTCTGACAACTGTCTTAAGTCCACACTTCTCTAGATTTTTATACCTAGCAGCCATTTGGCTTCTACTTTTCCTGATCTCTCTCTTCCTCTCTCACTACCTGTGCCTAATGTTGAGGTTATAGTATCCAAAATAGCTCAGGCCTCAGCCACCTTGGTGTGTTCATGCTATCTGTCCCTTCCTGCCTCAGTGTCTGTACCTTTTGGCTGGTTTCACTCAGATTATGGCCAGAGAATGGCTGAAGTAAATAACAGGAAGGAAGAAAGGAAATGTATGGTGATTAGCAGTTCTTTGAGGGAAATGTTTACCTTTATTCACAAACAGTGTATGTGTTGGTAGTTTTCCTATTGCCAGAGAAAGAGAGTGTTGATTCTAAATGTTAGTTTTTAACATGAGAATCTTAAGCATTATATGTCATAACTCTAAAAAATGTTAGGTGTTTCAGAATCTTTCAAAAATATTTATTGTCTTTTTTCTCCTTTATTGTCAAAGTGAAGTACAGAGGGGTTACAATTTCATATATAATGCAGTGAGTACATTTCTTGTCCAACATGTTAACTCCTCCTCCCCTCCACATGCCTACCTCTTCCCTCCTGCTTCCCCTTCCACCCACGAGTTGTATGGTTGGTTTACACCAAATGGATTTGTGAGTATTGTGTTTGGAGTTGTTTGTATTTTTATCCTTTGTCTATTGATTTTGATATTTACTTTCTCTTCCCTAGCTCTAATACACGTATATACAGGATCCAGGGTGCTCAGATGAGATACAGTGATAGTGGGGGTAAAACCACAGGAAGGGAATACGAGAGAAAATAAAAAGGGTACGGATTCATATCGCATGTTGAAAATAATTACAATAATGATATACCACTTGTTTCCATAACATGGAGCTCATTTCACTTAGCATCATCTTAAGTGTCCATAAGGGCATAGCTATCGGGCTATTATGACTTCGGCTTTGACTAGCCTAAACATGTACTAATTATTCAAAAAAAAATTTACTAAGTGAAGTGAACCAGACCTAAAGAAACATAGACTGTATTGTTTTCCTCATAGGAAAAACATTTTTTTCTTATTTATTGTCAAAGTGATGTACAGAGAGGTTACAGTTGCATATGTTAGGCATTGGATACATTTCTTATACTGTTTGTTACCTCCTCCCTCATTTACCCTCCCCTCCCCCTGCCCCTCTCCCCCCAGAGTTGTTCACTTGGCTTACACCAAACAGTTTTGAAAGCATTGCCTTTGTAGTCGTTTGTCTTTTTATCCTGTGTCTCTCGGTTTGGTATTCCCTTTCACTTTCCTAATTCTAATACCAGTATATACAGTTTCCAAAGTACTCAAATAAGATAAACTGATAGTGCAGGTACAACCGCAGGAAGGGGATACAAGAGCATCATCAACAGTAGAAGCTACAGTTACACATGGCATGTTGAAAGTAATTACAGCAGTGATATAACAGTTGTTTCCATAAAATGGAGGTTGTTTCACTTAGCCTCATCTTATGTGTTCATAACAGTATTGCTATTGGGCTCTTGTGATCCTCTGCTGTGACTAGCCTAAACCTGTGCTAACTATTCCCTATGAGGGAGAGCATAGAATCCATGTTTCTTTGGGTCTGGCTCACTTCACTTAGGATAATTTTTTCCAAGTCCTTTCATTTCCTTACAAATGCGGCAATGTCATTCTTTGAGACAGAGGTATGAATTTCCATTGTGTATATGTACCACATTTTCCTGATCCATTCATCTACTGAGCGTTACTGGGTGGGATCCATATTTTAGCTATGCCAAATTGTGCTGTGATGAATATTGTTGTGCTGGTGGCTTTTGTGTGTTCTTCTCTGTGGTCTTTGGGTAGATGCCAAATGTGGGGCTGCTGGATCATCAGGGTGCTCTATGTTTACCTTCTGAGAAATCTCCATACCACTTGCCAGAGTGGCTGAACAAGTTTACATTCCCACCAACGATGAACGATGAAGTAGGGTTCCCTTTTTGTCCACATCCCCTCCAACATTTATTATTGTTAGTTTTCTTGATATAGGTCATTCTTACTGGGGTGAGATGGAATCTCAATGTTGTTTTGATTTGCATTTCTTTTATGGCCAGAGATGTAGAGCACTTTTTCATATGACTCTTGGCCATTCTCATTTCCTCATCAGACAAGTCTCTTTGTAAGTCTTTAGCCCACTTGTTGAGGGGGCTGTTGGTTCTTTGCGGTTTTGTTTTGGAGGAATTTAATTTAATTTAATTTAATTTTTTGTAGTTCTGCATATATTTTACATATGAGGTCTTTGTGCATTGTATGGCTGATAAAGATCTTTTCCCAATCTGTAGGCTTTCCATTCATCTTGTGAGCTATGTCCTTTGCCCTGCAGAAGCTCAGCAATTTGATGCAATCCAATTTGCTCGTCCTCTTTTTGATTTGTAGCATTTATGGCTCTTTGTTAAGGAAGGTCTGTCCTGTGCCAAGGAGCCCAAGTGTTTCTCCTACTTCTTTTAGTGCTTTCAAGGTATCTGTTATAATTTCAAGATCTTTGATCCATGTGGAATTGATTTTGGTGCAGGATGATATATAAGGATCTAATTTTGCACAGGGAAGGGGGATGGGGAATGATGGAGGTAACAGTACAAGGGGGCAGGAGGAGGAGGATGGGGAGGGTGCACTGATGGAGGTAACAAACAGTACAAGACATGTACTCAAGGCCTAACGTATGAAACTGTAATCACTCTTTTCATCACTTTGACAGTCAATAAGGGAAGGTCTTTAAGTGCTTCCAGCCTCAGTTACCTTCTCCATCAAAAATAGAAAGAGAAGCACCTCTTGATGATTAGCAATACTGCATGGAAGCTCTCTAGAACTAAAACAGCATCTAAGGAATGTAATCTAAAAATCACTGCCATAGAATGATGCTAGTTAAGAGGTATGTTATTATGGTCCTCAGAGTCAAAGTTTTAATGAAAGAATTGTATGCTACAGGTTTTCCAGTGCCCAGCCCATGATAGTCTTAATAAATATTGAAGAACTGAGTGAGTTAGTAAAATTGTGTGCAAAGAATGCTTAGTTGAGCATCTCATTGGTGCCATATGGTATAAATATGAGTAGGATAACTGCAAAGAAGCTTCAGAGTGGAGAAGTATCCAAATGTCCTCAAATCCTCGAGTTGCCAGGAAAGAGATCTTTGCTCCATTCTCCAAAAAGTTCCAGCAGAGGGACTTGCCTCCCAAGGGTTTGGCTGAGGATAGACATGGGTTCAGGGCAAAGTGGTCATTTCCAGGAAGGTCCCACCCTGGTGCAAAATGGTCTCCTTGTAAGGGCAGAAGTCCTGTGGGGCCTCATTCATTGTTGAGGCTTAGTAAAACCTGGGCTGGCCTTGCCTGAGCAGGGAAAGCACGCCGTGTTTAGCATTTACTCTACTTTGCTCATTCATACTAGGGTATCATGATGAACACCTAGTCTTTTTCTGTTTCATTAATTATTGAATTAGGTTTGCGTGTATCTTTACATGTTTCATTTTAGAGTATGTTGTGCCTGTTGGGTGCTTAATTCAGGGCCTGGGAGTGGTCTGATTTTTTCTTTTTTAAATCAAGGCTAGTGCTCTACCACATGAGCCACAGCCCTACTTCCAGGCTTTTTCTTTTTGGCTGGTTACTTGGTGATAACAGGCTCACAGTCTTTAAGGCTAGTGCTGGCTTTAAACAGCATAGCTTTTTAGATGGTATTTAAGGTGATCATATTAATTGGTATGAGGGCATCTATGTACTTATGAAATCTAGTCCTAGATCATTAGGACAACATCCTCTGTTCACCATATCTTACCATCTTTAGTGGCAAGAACATCAAAGTCTCTGGGATATTTTTAGGATTTTGGAGGTTACACAGTAGAAGCCATAAGTTTAATATGGGCATTGTCTCTTCAGAAGAGCCTGTCTATCACATGTGAAGATTTCTAAACCTCCCATGCCTTTGCCACATCATGGCGATGAATCCTAATGTTGGTACTCTCAAGTTATTTCTAAGTTTTCAACATAGTTCTGCTGACAGTAAGAAACACAAATACTTCCTGTTCTTTAATGTATACACCACAGCAAAGAAATGCAGGCAAAGGTAGGTCCCGGGACTCAAAGCCTATAATCCTAGCTTTTCAGGTGCCTGAGATCTGATGATTGCAGTTTGAAGCCAGTTTGGGCAGGAAAGTCAATGAGATTCTTATCTCCAATAAACTACTCAGAAAAATCTGGAAATGGCACTGTGGCTCATGTGGTAGAATGCCAGCCTTGAGCAAAAGTTGCTTGGGACAGTGCCCAGAGTTCAAGTCCCAGGACCAACAAACCAAAAATCCCATGCAACAGTAAGCATTTATTGCTTCAGGAAGAATTTATTGTAATAAACACGTATGAGGAAAATATCATTGTTGAAAAAGACTAAAGAGAAATCAGTGTCAATGTGTTTGAAGAAAATGGGGTCATTTGATGTTTAAATCTGACTTTGCCTTTGTTCAATGTTTTTATTGCATACAAGATTGCTAGTCTGATCCATTTGGAATTGATTTTGGTATAGGGTGATATATAAGGATCTAGTATTCGTTTGTTGCATGTGTTGAACCAGTTTTGCCAGCACCATTTGTTAAAGAGGTTATCTTTCTTCCAGACTATTTTTTAGCTCCTTTATCAAAGATAAGGTAGGCATAGATCTGTGGGTTCATTTCTGGATCTTCAATTCAGTTCCATTGGTCTTCAGGCCTGTTCCGGTGTCAACACCAGGCTGTTTTTACTACTATAGCTTTATAAGAGAGCTTGAAGTTGGGTATTGTAATTCCTCCAGCACTGTTCTTTCTTCTTAGGATTGTTTTTGCTATTCTGGGTCTTTTAATGTTGCATATGAATTTCTGGATTGCTTCCTCTCTTTCATTAAAAAATGGTGTTGGAGTATTAATGGGTATTGCATTGAATTTGTAAATAGCCTTTGGCAATATTGCCATTTTGACTATATTATTTCTCCCAATCAAGGAGCATGGGAGTTTTTTCCACTTCCTTAGTCCTGCCTTAATTTTGTTTTTCATGCTTTTAAATTCTCATCATAGAGGTCTTTCACTTCTTTGATTAAGGTTATTTCTAGGTATTTTAAGTTTTTTTTGAGGATATTGCAAAGGGAGTTGCTTTCCTGATTTCAGTGTCGGTCTTCGGGTCATTAGCATATAAAAGGCTGTTGATTTTTGAGTGTTTATTTTATATCCTGCCACTTTGCCAAAGTGTTGGATCAGCTCTAGTAGCTAGGGAGTAGAGTCTATGGGGTTCTTTAGGTATAGGATCATGTAATCTTCAAAAAGAAAAAGTTTCACTTCATCTTTTCCTACTTGGAATCCCTTTATGTTCTCTTCTTGCCTAATTGCTCTGGCTAGGAATTCTAGTATTCTGTTGAAGAGGAGGGGGAGAGAGCAGACATACCTGTCTTGCTCCTGATTTCAAAGTGAATGACTTTAGCTTTTCACCGTTTAGAAATATGCTTGCAGTTGGTTTGTCCTAAACTTCCTTTATTTTATTCAGGAATGTTCCCAGGAATCCCAGTTTTTCCAGGGCTATTATCATAAATGGGTGCTGGATTTTATCGAACGCCTTTTCCGCATCCAGAGATATAACCATGTGGTTCTTTACCTTGCTCCGGTTGATGTGGTGGATTACAATAATTGACTTGCATATATTAAACCAACTTTGCATCCCTGGGATGAATCCAGTTTGGTCATGGTGTATGATTTTTTTGATGACTGTTGAATTCGATTGGCCAGAATTTTGTTGAGAATTTTTGTGTCTATGTTCATCAGGGAAATCGGTCTACAGTTCTCTTTTCGTGATGAGTCCCTGCCTGGTTTCGGGATGAGGGTTACGCTGGCTTCATAGAATATGTTTGGTAATGAACTTTCTCTTTCAATTTCATGGAAGAGTTTGAAAAATATTGGTGTGTGTTCTGTTTTGAAGGCCTCGTAGAATTCTGCTGAGAATCCATCTGCACCTAGACTTTTTTCGGATGGGAGACCACTTATTGCTGTTTCTATTTCAATGCTGGATATGAGTCTGTTTAGAAGGTTTAAATATTCATGATTAAGTTTGGGGATATCAATTTTTTCTAGAAAACCATCCATTTCTTCCAGGTTCTTGAATTTGTTGGCGTAAAGGTTTGCAAAATAGTCCCTTATTGTGTTCTGAATTTTGGATGTTTCTGTGGTGATGTTACCTGTTTCATCTCTGATCTTGTTTATTTGGGTGTGCTGCCTTCGTTTTTTGGTCAGGTTTGCTAGGGGTTTGTCTATCATGTTAATTTTTTTCAACGAACCAACTCTTTGTTTTGTTGATTGTTTCAATTTTTTTGTCTCTAGTTTATTTAACTCTGATTTGGTTTTAATTATTTCCTTCCATCTATTGACTTTGGGTTTGGCTTGTTGTTCTCTTTTGAGAAGATTAAGGTGCTTCCTTAAGTGGTTGAGTTGCTGTTTATCCACATTGTTGGTGTATGCACTCAGAGATATGAATTTTCGTCTGAGTACAGACTTTTCTGTGTCCCAAAGAAGCTGGTACATTGTGTACTTATGTTTGTTGAATTCTGTAAACATTTGAATTTCTGTCCTTATTTCTTTAATGACCCACAGATGGTTCAGCAGTATGTTGCTTAGTCTTCATGGTTTGTAGGATTTTGTGTGGTGGCTATTTGAGTTCAGCTCTAGGTTTATTCCTTTGTGGTCTGAGAGAATGCAGGGAATGATTTTGATCCTTTGCAATTTGTGCAGATTTTCTTCGTGCCCTAAGATGTGATCTATTTTGGAAAATGTTCCATGTGCTGCCAAAAAGAATGTCTATTCTGGTATTGCTTGATGAATTATTCTGTAGATGTTGGTTATGTCTATTTCGTCTATGCACTTGTTTAGTTGTGTGGTTTCTTTGTTCCATTTTTGGCATGTTGATCTGCCCAGAGGTGACAGTGGAGTGTTAAAGTCTCCAATTATCAATGTATTTGGGTCTATGCGTGTTTTTAGAGTTAGTAGTGTATGTTTGTTGAAGTTGGGTGCTCCTGTATTTGATGTGTGGATATTTAGGATGGTTAAATACTCCTGTAGGAGTGAACCCTTTATTAGTATGTAGTAACCTTCTTTGTCTCTTCTTACCATTTTTAATTTATAGAATTTAATTTGTAGAATTGCAACTCTAGCCTTCTATTGGGGGGCATTTACTGGTAGATTTTATTCCATCCTTTCACTTTTAGATGTTTGCTTTTGCTGGATAGATGTGTCTCTTGGAGGCAACAGAAAGATGGATTTTGATTTTTGATCCAACTAATGAGCCTGCGGCTATGAATGAGAGTTTAGCTGTGTACAGTATTCTTGGTTGATAGTTTTTCTTATTTAGGGTTTGGTATACTTCATGCACGCTCTCCTTGCTTTCAAGGTTTCTGCTGAGAAGTCTGGGGTAATTCTGATTGGTTTTCCTTTATATGTGATTATTTTCTTCTCCATAACAGCTTTAAAGATTCTTTCCTTGGACTCTATTATCCTGTTTTGTTGACAATGTGTCGGTGGGATGTCCTCCTCTGGTCTGGTCAGTTTGGGGTTGTAAATGTTTCTTGTATCTGTATCAGCCTATCCTCCGGGATATTTGGGGAGTTCTCGGCTATATTCTGTTAAATAGTTTGCCCATTCCCCTAATTTTTTCTCCAGGTTTTCCTCAATACCTATTAGCCTTAAATTGGGCTTCCTGATTGGGTCTTGGGGCTCCTGGAGTAATCTGTTTTGGTATTGTTTTTTTGACATTTCTTCATAGAGTCTAGGGAATCTACAGCTCCTGAGATTCAATCCTCTGCTTCTTCTAGTTGGGAGTGTAGACTAGCTACTTGATTTCATATCTCTTTTCCTTCTGACTGGTCTTTCCTGATGATTTCCATGTCCTTGCTATAAGTATCTCTTACGTCCTGCATGGAATTCTTTTCTTCATTAATTTGGTTTTGAGTGCTGTCTCTCAAATCTTTTAGCTGGGTAACTATCTTTTCGTTTGCCTCTTCAAGTTCATCTATCTTTCTCTATGTTGAGGCCATGAAATCGTCTATTATTTTATGGATTGATTGATGTCTATGGATGGATGGATTCTATGCTTCCTGCTTGTTTTGAGTGGGAAATTGGACTCCATTGTTTACCATCTTGAGTTTCTTCTGCCCTTTCGGAACGGGAATGCCAATCTACAAGCACGTTTGGGCACCATTTAAGACACAAAGTAGACCTTACCAAGCAATGTCGTGTAAATCTTAGACGTTCACAATTATATACAGATACCTTGTATAACTGTATATAGAATTTGATTTGGTGTTCCTAAAGAATACATTTTCAACATAACAACCAATCCTGAGCCCTGTATTCAGTAGTTAATTCTTTACTGTTACAATCCTATGAGCAATTTTTGTTCTTATGCACTTTTTGAACTGGCTGGATTTCTCTATGAACCACTTTGATTCACTTGGGTTGAACAGGCATACCCTCTATCCAATAACTGGGGGTCAATGGAGTCTGGAGGTCCTGGAGGTAAATCTGGACAGTAGGTTAGAGGTAGTGAAGAAAATCGAGTAAAATGTAATTGGGGAGGGATGATTTTGGTTTAGTTTCAGTGGCATGGAAATGTGAAGAGTAGAATCGGTAGAAAGAACAAGGTTAAAATGAAGATCATGGAGAGTTAGCAGAAAAGTGTCAAGGTGGTAGTCACAAGAAACGAATTAAAAAGAAAGAGAATGTGAATTGAGAATAAATAAAAAATACTGGAAGACAAATGCACAAAACACAGAAAAATTAACAATCCCCCCCAGAAAAAGAAAATAAAAAAATGATAAAACGAACAAAAATGGAAAACAAAACATCAACGACATTTCAGAGATGAAAGATAGAAAAAAAAAAGTTTAAAAAAATGTTTAAACCAATGGAGTCTTCCTTGTTTGGGTGGGCTTTCTCCAGTCTCGGGTTTCCTTGCATTTCTGTGTAGTCTATTTTGATGCTTGTGTGGTTTGACCTGCTTTCAGTTTTCAGGGGGTGGATCAGCTCTGACCCTCCTCCCCTGTCAGTGAAATCCTGAGGCTCTGTGATTCACACAGCTTGCACATAGGACTTGGGTGTCCTCTGTAAATGGGGGGCGTGAACAGTCTTGGGAGCCCTGGCTCCTCCCATCTGCTGTGAGACTGGTGCTTTTATCGCCTGGCTTTGAAGAGCCTGTGTACTCAGCAGGGCGGGTTGTCTCTGGACTGGTTTACCTGTCTGAGAGCCGCTTGCCTTTGGGTGGTTCCTCCCTCATGGGCATGACAGCCTCCTGAACAGAGCTGGCTATGGAATTCAACTCCATTTTGGTCTGGGAATTAGGCTTCCTCTGTGATGGGGCCATTTATCTGTCTCGGGAACTGTTTGTTCTCCCATCTGGTTGTTCTTTGCTGCTAGTACCTGCTCTCCACTTTCCGTTTTAATTTAGAAATTCAGGCGGGCAGGGCGGGCACCTCTGGCTGAGTTCACCTGAGTGTGTGAACTGTGGCCCGGATGAGCTTCCTGCCTGGGCAGGGGTTGTGCTGCTGGGTGGAGCTGGCTCTCATTGGTCGGTCCCTCTTGCCCTTTTCAAAGCTGGCCCCTTTGTCCTGGCTTTCCCCAGGCCGGGTTTAATTCCAGTCTGGTCTGACCCTATGCCAGTGTCAGAGATGGCGCTGTGCTCTGGCAGTGGGGGAAGGCTAACTCCCAAAAGTTTCTCTGTGGGCATAAGTGAGAATATCTTTTGTAGGGTACTCATGTTTGTTTGCATTTTTGGCCTGTCCATGCTCAGCCTGAGATCCACGTCTGTCTGCCACCATCTGGAGGATTTCTTCTTGGTCACCTCTGTGTGCTTTAGGTGCACGAACTGTGGGATACTGTGCCAGCACCAGCAAGGGCTTGGCAGAGGGATGGGGCCCAGAACTCAAATCTGTGTTTTCAGGCCAGCAAAGTCAATTTTTCCTTCCTGGACAGAATCCCTGTACTGTGATAACTTACTTGGGCTGTCTTTCTAGGAGTAAAAATTTCTGGAGTGTTTAGACTGGGGTGTTGGAGAGAGCTGAGCTAGGGCTCTGCTGCTCCTCCACTCATGGAAAATATTTTTAAATTGCTGTGTGCTGGTGATTAATGCCTAGCTATTTAGAAGACTCAAAGTGCGGATTGCAGTTGGAAGCTAGCCTGGGGAGGAAATTGACTGAGATTCTGGACTCCATATGACCACCAAAAGAAAACAAAAACCCAAAACAAAAAAAAAACAGCAGAAAGTGCAGCTGTGGTAGAGTGCTAGCCTTCAGCTCTAAAAATCAGGATCAGTGGCCAGACCAGAACTGGGACCAGTAACCCAGAGACCTAGTGAAATGTTCATTGTGACTAAGCCTGCCTTATTATTTAGAGCTAGATATGGGCTGTTAAGGTCTTGGGAAGAACTAACTGGGTATCAAACTAATTAAAGTCTCCAAAAATAACTAAAAGTGTATTAAAATGTAGTCTATAATCAGTTGTGCCCAATATTAATGAATTTAACCCTATATTATGATGGGTATTTGAGTTCATAGTTTCCAGTTGGTTTACTCTTTGCAGCTTCTAAAGTAGCAGCCCCCCCTTTTTTGTTTGAAAAATTAGTAATTGATTTTCTTTTTCTTATGTAATTTGGAAATTCTCTGCTGAGAATTATGATACCATGTAGAAAGCTGTTGACACACCAATTAGGTGGTTTTCCTGAAGCTAAATGATGCCTGTCAGTTGTTAGGTCAACTGTAAGATTTTGATCCTCTCTGCAGGTGAGCTTTTCCTGGCCATTATTGTTAAGGACCCTCACCAGCGCTCATAAAGATGGGTTTTGGTACTGCAGCCATGTTTACTAGTAAATACTTTGGGAGTTGGCTAAGCTCTCCTAGGGCTGCAAAAATCAGTTGGGTCTAAAAGAAACAGTGGTGTCAAGACTCTGGCTAATTCTTCCCTTTACGTGGCTGTCCATGTGTCCTGTTGGATGTGTAACAACATCCTGTGCTTTGACCTAGGAGCCGGTTGTATCCGTAATTCTACAAACAAACATGTTTCCAGATGCTTTCAAATAATGTCCCAAATGAGAACTGTTGTTTGAAGCATACCCTGTGAGTAAAGATGATGGGTATCAGTGTGGGTTTCTTTAGGAGTAAAGGAAGCAGAGGGTGATTATGACAAACAGGATCTGGGTCTCCCTTTAGTTGGAGGCATTCACTATGGTATTGTGGTGGTGGATGCAACAGTAGAAGACAAATTCTCTTCCCTCCACCTTGTGATTGCTTCTACTGCCATATGACAGGGTTGGGCTCAAGATCCACCTGTTAGTGTTCCTACACAGTACGTGTGCATGGCCATGAACACATTGGAGTCACAAGGCTGCACAATCCCCATGTCTTTCTGCAGAGAAGTCCAGTGTTGCATAGTGGGCTGGGTATAATTTGTCAGTGCACACTGAGGTATATCATGTGTACTCATGGAGGCACAGTATCTTGCTGTGGAAGTGAACCCTGGGTTAATGAGCAGGAAGGTCCCCCTGGACAGTTCACAGAGGCTGCCGTGTCGGGTTTACTATTTGCAGAGATCACCTGGGTTCCTGCTTCTATTCCACACAGCTTTAAGCTATCTATTGGGTATTTCAAAATAAATATGACTCTGTGTGTGTGTGTGTGTGCGTGTGTGTGTACGTGTGTGTATGACATAGAGAGAGTATCCATATACATATGTGCACTAATACTTGAGCTCAGGGCATCTTTCTTTAATTTATGTTTATTTTCAAGTTGGTGTACAGAGGGGTTACATTTTCATACCTAAAGTAATGAGTACATTTCTTATCAAACTTGCTACCTCATCCCTCATTTTTCTTCCAGATTTTTCCCTCCCTCCATTTTTACAGTTAGTTTACAACATATCTTGTAGTTATTACTTTTGCATTCGTTCTCGTTTTACCATTTGCCTCAATATTTTGATGTTCCCCATCCCTTCCCTAATTCACACACACACACACACACACACACTCACACACACACACACACACACGCACAAACACATATATATATATCCAGGGTATCAAAATCAAAAACAGTGACAACAAGGCCAAACCATAGGGAAGATAAGCAAATGGAAAAAGGAACGATTTCATATAGCACGTTAAAAATAACAACAATGATAACCCATTTGTTTCTATGTCTTAGAGTTTGTTTCACTTCACATCATTTTATGTGATCATAGGTACATATCTACTGAGATATGGTGTTTCATAATGGCTTTCAAGGCCCAGTGGCACTCTGCTAACATGGACACATAGCCTGCCTTCCAGTCCGGCCCCGCCTATTGTGCCACCTGTGCTGCCCTCGAAAGTTCTCAGTGTTGTGTGTGTAGTCAGAGGCTACCTACAATTTTTTCACATTGCATTCTTGAATTCCTCCAATGAGATTTTGCTTAAATAGTCATGCAGTGTAGGGTTTATTGAAATATATAGTCTTCAGTCTTTGGACATATTTGATGGAGTTCATTTTTTTGTTAGGTTAAACACTTGTTTTCAGGTAGTATCCATCATTTGATTCTGGACATCATCACCATCCGCTGTCATTAAAAAGCTGAAATACCTCTTTTTTATGACAGTTCTTCAGATGTGTGAAATCGCAGATTGCATTTCACACTATTTCAGAATAAATGTTTTTATTTTTAGGATTAATTCCCTTAGATTATTAGGCAGTTTGAATTTGTTTTTTCTTAGAGTGCTTGCTTGCAATACCAGATCTGAATAAAGCTGCAGTTTGTTCAGAGAAGAAAACTTCAGTTCTGTATATCATACTGTCTGCTAAGGAACCTCTAATCGCAGTCATATTCTTTCTGGAGTTGTACTTCTGTCCACAGACATAGAGCTTCATGCTTATTTAAACTTCTAATTATTTTCATATATGCCACTAAGTCCTGCCTTGTCTACTCATTATTGTACAAGTTTTAAAGGGAAGGAGCACACTGAAACATTTTCTATAATTTAATTGGAGAGAAGAGTCTCATAGACTCCTCTGCCTGGGCTGGCTTCCAACTGTGAACTGTGATCTCAACCTCCTTAGTAGCTACGATTATTGGCATGAGCCACTGGTGCCAGGCAACTTGTCACATTGTTTTTCCCACCAAATGTCCATCCAGTTTGTAGAAAATCCAACTTTGGCTTTGTCAGGATTGATTGCAATCATGATCATTTCAGTGATATTCAACTCTGGGCTTCATCTTCTGCTTTTGTTGCTCTCAATCTGTTTATGAGGGCCTTTAGAAGTGTCTTCTTAGCCACGATGCTTGCATGAAGCATCTTTTCTGAATAGCCATACTTTTAACTATGGTCCTCCAGAGAATGCTCCCTTTTCATGTTAGCAAATGGTACAAGGAAGAAGGTTTTCAAGGTTCAATAAATTACATGCGCATGGAATCAAACAGATGTAAGCACGTTTACTTACTGGAAAATTTGTGAATGGTGAGTCACAATTCACAACAGCAGTGTACCATTTAGCAAACTCAAGAGGTTTAGAAAATTAAAATGTGTTCTTTTGGAGCAGAATATACGTATATATCAGTTCATCAGAATAATATTTTTCCTCTTAAATAATATGGTTAAGAGCAAGTAGTTCTAAGGACTGATGTTTTTGATCATGGAAATAAGGAGGAGACATAATTTACAAGTTTGCAGAAAGTTAGTTGACATTGTCTAGGGTTGGTAAAGTGAAATTAACTTGAAGCGTGCTTGCCTAGCATGCATGAAGCCCTGGGTTCAATGCCCCAGAACCACAGAAACAGAAAAGGACAGAAGTGGCGATATGGCTCAAGCGGCAGATTGATAGCTTGAGCAAACATAAGCCAGGGACAGTGCTCAGGCCCTGACTCCCAAGCCCCAGGACTGACAAAACAAAAACAGACCCAATAAAAAGAACCTTCAAAATGGGAACCAGAGGCTGGACAAATCCAGCCCCTGCCTCATGAGACTTCTTCCAGGCTTCATTCAAGGACTGCCATCTAACACCAAGGGACCCTGCTGCTCGCCGTCTTCAGGAGGGGCCACATTTCTGCCTTTTACCCCTAATGTCGACGCCCTTTACCAGCAGGAAGCAGCCAGAGAGTCTTCGTCCTTTTCCATAGCTATTAAAAGGCTGGAAGATTAGGTCCCTCCTGGAGGGCTCCAAGCAGATGCCCCCCACCTCATTAAGTCTCCACACAGTTACTGGGTAACCAGCAAGCCTAGAGGCAGGTACCTTCCCCTTCCCTAAGGTCACATCCTAATCCATCTGCCCCAATCCCCTGCCCTAGATTAGGCAGGGCTGGTTGAGGGTCAACTGGTCTCTCCCTTTTCTCCCTTCTCTCCGGCCATGGATCATCACCACCACAGGGCAGCAGTTCGGTAATAAACTTTCCTCTCCTGCTTTAAAATAAATGTAAAAAAGGGAAACAGAGCTGTGGCTCAAGTGATATAGCATTGGCCTGAAGCTGACAAAGCTTAGGACAGTGGTCTTGTTGAGTTCAAGCATAGCACCCCCTCCCCACCCGAATGCTTCTAATTATGAAGATACGTATATATATATATATTTTTTTTTTTCTTTATCGAGAGTTAGTACCTACATAAATTTGACAATATACATTTTAAACTTCCCAGTGATAAACATCATCATTCTAGCGGGGAGGGGAGAAGATGGGGAGGGGGAATGAGGGAGGTAACAGTGCAAGGGGAGGGGGAGGGGGGAATAATGGATGTAACAGTACAAGGGGTAGTGGGAGGTGGAGGGGGAGGGGAATGATGGAGGGAACAACAGTAGAAGTGGGAGGGGAGGGGGGGGAGGGCAGGGTAAGCTGAATGATGGAGGTAACAGTTCAAAGGGGAGGGGTAGGGGGAATGATGGAGGGAACAAAGAGTACAATGGGGAGGGGAGGGGTATGATGTAGGTAAAATACAGTACAAGGGGGGAAGGGGAGGGGGCAGGGCAAGGTGGAAAGATGGAAGTATGAAACAGTCCAAGTGGAGAGGGGGAGGGGATGGGGGAATGATAGAGTTAACAAACAGTAGCAGGGGGGAATGGAGAGGGAGGGGAGGGGAATGATGGAGGTAACAGTACAAGGGGAGCTGGAAGAGGAGGGGGGAATGATGGACATAACAAACAGTACAAGTGGGGACAGGAGGAGGGAATTATGGAGGTAACAACAGTACAAGGGGAGAGGTGGTGGGGGAGGGGAGAATGATGGAGGTAACAAACAGTACAGGGGGGAGGGGCAATAATGGAGATAAGAAAAAGCCCGAGGGGGAGGGGGATGATGGAGGTAACAAACAGTACAGGGGGGAGGGGCAATAATGGAGATAAGAAAAAGCACGAGGGGGGAGGGGGAAGTGGGAGGGGGAATGATGGAGGTAACAAGCAGTACAAGGGGGGAGAGGGAGTGGAAAGGGAGGAGGAGGGGGGAATGATGGAGGTAAAAAACAGTACAAGGTGGAAGGGGAGTGGGGAGGGAGGAGGGGGAGGGGGGAATGATGGAGGTAACAAACAGTACAAGAAAAGTATCCAAGTCCTAATGTACAAAACTGGAACCTCTCTGTTCATCACTTTGACAATAAATAAGGGGAAAAAAATAATGTGACAATAACAAATGCTTGGGGTGGGGGGATATGGCCAAAGGGAACTGTTCTACAGTTAGTGGGAATGTAAATTTGTTCAACTATTCTGAAAGCAGTATAACGGTTCCTCAAGACACTGAAAATAGAAATTTCCTATGACCCAGCAATTCCAGTCCTGGGCATTTATCCAATTAACCCCAAACCACACTAAGGCTAACAGTACCACATGTTCATTGCAGCATTGTTTAGCATATCCAAGATATAGAATCACCCAGATGCCCCTCAAGAAAATTAATGGATCAATAAAATGTGGTATATGTACACAATGGAATTCTATGCTTTCATCAGAAAGAATGATATTGCTCTAATCATAAGGAAATGGAAATAGTTAGAAAAAAATAGAAAAAAATTACACTAAGAAAGCCCTACCCAAAGAAACATAAACCGTATGTTCTCCCTTATTGGTAATAATTAATATATGTCTAGGATAGACCTAGCAGATGATCACAATAGCTCAATAGCTATATACAGATGATTACATAAGATGATGCTAAGAGAAATGGTCTCCAAAATATGGAAATAAGTGGTTTATCATTATGTGGTTAGTTTCACCCTACTGTGTGATTTTTTTCTTTTTTCTTCTGTTCATGTTCCCTATGACTTAGCCCCTGTAGTCACTGCTGATTCTGGTACCATGGTTATTTTATATATGCCTGTCTGAATTAGGGAAGGGAAGGGGAGCATAAAAATGGTGAGATAAAGTGTAAAATGCAATCCAATGCAACAGCAATATTTCCAAGAAAATATGTTGGAAATTAACTGTCCAAATTGGGGTGGTATAATTGGGAAGGAGGAAAGGTAGGAAAAAAATGAGGGAGTCGTAACAAGTTGGACAAGAAATGTATTCACTATCCAATGTATGTAACTGTACCCCATATGTACTTCACCTTGACAATAATAAAAAAAATTATATTAATCAAAGTGAGCGAGACCAAAAGAAACATATGTTGCATGGTCTCCTTCCTTTATAGTCATGAGAATGGGCCTAGGAATCTACAGGGAAACACAGTGGATAGTAAAAGACAAATCATACCACTTATACGTGAAATATTATACAGGATTCTCGACATTCAAACAGTGAGACCAAAGAAGGATATTCTTAGGAGAGGATCACAAAAGCTCAATAGCTATGTGCACATGATAATACAAAAGGATGTTTATTGAAGTGAACTTCAAGAAATGGAAACAAGAGATTTTTTTATTTAACTTTTTATGATTTTCCCCCTTTTGTTGTTGTTTGTGATTTCTATGCTTTTTGCCTTGTATGTAAGTTTATCTGTTTGGGGGAGAGTAAAGGGAAGTACAGAAATGGTAGGACAAAATGTGAACAAATGGAGGAGGGAAACTCATAAGATACATTGTGTTGAAAATTAATCTGTATAACTTGGGGATGGTTTGAGGCAGGGGGGAGGGAATGGGGGAGTAAATGAAGGAAGAGGTCACTTTGTTCCAAAAGAAATGTACTCAGTACATGACCTATATAACTATAACCCCTTTGTACTTTACAAGAAAAGTAAATTAAAATAATAAAAATAAAAATTGAGAAACAGATATGAAAGAGTAATGGAGGACAAATTTCAGCAATGAATGTTATACATGGAAGTATCACAATGTATCCCCTTGACACAATTGGTATATACTAACAAAAAATTTTAGATAAAGGTTATAAAACTAGAAAATAAAATAAATGCATCTCCCATATATTTAATATTTTACTTGGTCCTTCAGAAATACCACAGGAGCTGTTATATGGATCTTTCAATAGAACCGTCAAAGGAAAAGCCTATAAAACATTTCCCAAGTGTTGAACCTGGGTAACTGCAGTCGAAATCAGGACACGGGGGATGCAAGGCGAGTGAACCAATGCATACTTTATTCCAAGAGGGCCAGGGTTTATATAGGGTTAGAAACCAATTTTACAATTACAGGGTAAAAGATCAATACAGCAATGACATTTGTCTCAAATACAGAAGTGGAGGAAATTTCCTACTGTGAGGGCAGGAACTTGATACAAATGCCTTTCTAATTACAGGAGGTAGTGACTATAAAGATTATTGATATCAAAACAAGGAACTGTATACAACCGAGGTAGAACTATAATTATCTCCTAGCTACTATCTCCTTAAGGCTAGATAACATCAATCTTGACTTCTCCAAATACTTGTGAAATAACAGTGAGGAGACTTTCCTGTTTACAGTGAGAATCTAGTGAGGAGACTTTCCTGTTTACAGTGAGAATCTAGTACTAAAGGCAGCTGGTACTTGCTAAGTAGGGGGGAAAAGGAGATTCTCACAACAACTGGTGGCTTCCTTTGGCCCACAAACACCAGAAATTCCTTACTGGGAATGTGTTCCCAAGGGCCTATTAGTGTGCTAATGAGGCATCAGAGTAACCTTGCCGGGGCTAAATTTTTCCACTGGTTGGAGACTTTAATTCTCCAACAATTCCCCCTTTTTTTATTAATTTTCCACAGCCGCTTCTCTGGAAAGTTTAAGGGCAGTTAGTAAAACATCAGAGGAATTATTCCTAGTGAAATGCTTCATTATAGCTATGATGGAACAATATCCTAAGAAAAAGACACATAACATAAGTATCAAGGCAATAGAGGCACTTCCAACACTATGGGTAATACTTTGCCACCACCCCCTAGGGTCTAGTCCTTCTAAGGTCTGAGCTAGTCCTTGGGCTATGTCATCAATAGAGGAGGCATCTGGCAATTCCTTTTGAAAAGCTTCAAAAACCTCCCTGTACAAGCTTTGTTCACTTAACGTACCATTTAGTAGGGCTCCATCTATAAGCATTTGTATATCATTCCATTCACATTCAGAGGCATTATATTTATAAGGTGTTACACAGACATGACTAGAATTCCAATCACAAGTCAAAAACAATCGTTGCTGTAAAGCCAGATATTTCTGTCCAAGCCAAAACACTCCTCCTTTAACAGCTTCTAACTCATCTTGAAGGTGGGCATTTACTTCCAGCTGGTGTTGCCACAGATTGTGGGAGTCCTGGTGCCACTGCACCATAAAGTCATGAGTTTGTACAGATTGTCGCAATGCGGCTCCGGATACTGCTGCAGTTGTAGCAATGGCAATCAGTCCAACAAGTCCTGCAATAATCAGTCCAATGGCACGACGACTCCTCCTCAGAAGCCGCTTGAAAAACTGCATTACCAATCCTTGTACAGGTCCTCCAGCCCAGGGACGATGCATGCGAACAGGAACCCAAAGGGAGTCGCGCTGGGTTAAAATCATGATCCTATCTTGACTAAAATTAAAGGCGACATTGTTATTCAAGCAAGTATACAATTTACAATTTATGCAGGTAATGGCATTCTTTGTTATGTTTATGGGGCCGACCATCAGTACTTGTGGAAAATGAACACAAGCAGAGATATTGTAGGTCTTTACAACTGTGAAGTTGTAGGAGGCCGAGGACCTTTTAGATCCTGAGTAAGTTCCATTGGCCAGCAATACGGGAGCCAGAGAAGCTGCTAATTTCCAGAGATGACGTTGTGGAGGAAATAGCCTGTCTCCATGGGCGAGCGCAGGCCAGGGGTCACTAAAGCCTGCTCCAAACCACCCTAAAAACTGTTTAGCAGACATGGCATTGGACATGTTCATAGATAAAGTAGGTTCACAAGATGAGTTATATTCAGTGCAGTTTTTCAACCACACACCAAAAGGTCCCCAATCATACCAAGTATGCTGGGATGTATTCCAAATAGTTGGAAAAATTCCTCGACAACTTTCCCAATGTCTTTCAGTAAAGTTCAGGTTCAGATAAGTAAAATTGTCACATTTAGGCAGGCCAGCAGGGCTAGGATAATTATCTAATTTATAGGTATGAGATCCCACAGACCAGGAAGACAGTCTAATCAATCGAGTTCTACTGGAGTTATATGAACCTCCATGCTGAATCCAATATTGATATCTAAAAGGGTAACATGGGGAACGGCCTTGACAGATAGCTTTAGAGAACTGAGAATAAGAGAAGTTAAATGATCTTTCCTCTTCCATAGGAAAGACTGGAATGCCAGACCCATAGAGGGAGAGAGTAAATTAGGAATAGATGTAAAAACAGAGACAGGGGCTTTTGTCCATAAATATGGATGTAATAAAGGAGGGTTAGAAATATAGGCCCAATACATTACCTCTGATGTAGCCCCTACAGGTTACCAGTGCACACCTGTCCATTTGAATGGCCTTATCACTTGAATGAGAATGTCTCACCCCCTTGATGGACAGAGGGGTGTTTGTTGCTGGATCCACTGGAGCAGGTGCTAGAAAGATGGGCTGTCTTCTGTAGAAACATAAGCATACCCTCGCCCCTGGGTTAACAACTCCCTGGGGACCCAATCTAGCCCAATCCCCAATCTAATCCAAACCGGCTGCTGTTTGTTTTGCATGGGCGGAGCTAGGAAGTGTCGCTCAGCTCTTGCTAAAACATCTCCTTGAGACAAATTTAAAAAGTTAAGGACAAATAATGCTTCTGCAATGACAGCAGGGGCTGTTTTATAAATACTTTTCATAGAAGTTGCATATCCCTCAGTACTATCCATACTCCCCCTCTTTAGTTTTGTAATTTGTGTTTTTAATGTATAATGAGCTCTTTCTACTATACCTTGACCTTGAGGATTGTATTCAATTCCTGTAACATGAAAAATGTTATGAAATTCTAAAACTTTTCATACTTGTTTACTGGAATAAGCTGGTGCATTGTCAGTTTTTATTTGAGAAGGAATCCCCATGACTGCGAATGTTTCTAGTAAATGTTGAATGACATGAGTCCCTTTTTCCCCTGGTAGAGGAGTTGCCCAAATAAAAGAAGAGTATGTATCAATGGATACATGCACATATTGTAAGTGGCCAAATTCAGGGATGTGTGTTACATCCATATGCCAAATTTCCTTAGGAGCAGTTCCTGACGTGTCAATTAATTTTTGAGGGCTACATAAATCCGAATCTCCTTGAAGAATGGAACATAGGTTAGGAATTCTGGGAATTCCTAAGGAAGGGCAAAGCCAATTGCTGTCCCTAGTAACTTTTGAAAATTATTAAGAGTTTTAAACTCTTCAGTACGAATTTTTATTAATTGGGGGGTAATTACTTGTCTTCTAACTAAATATCCCAGATACTTAAATGGTTCTTCTGTTTAAATGAATTTTATCAGGGGCAATTATTAAATTATACTGTTGAAAGTCTAAAGGCAAAATTTGTAACAATTTTGATACAATATTTTTATCAGGTGCAGCAAATAATAAATCATTTTATTGAAAACCTGTAAAACAAACTGGAGTAGTAATTAAACAATCATCTTGATAGCCATCGTTTTCCTATATCCAACTTAAAACAAACATTTTAAATTTCATATCTCAGAATACATTTTTGATCTCAAGTCTTTTACCAAGCCTGGTTGTATTAAAAGAAATCTGGAGCCTAGGTATCACCCATTGCTTCATGCTGCTTGTTTTTCACTTCCAAATTTCTTATCTAGAAAGGCATTCTAAAACCTTTTAAAGTAGAGGCTTTCACAACTTTACCTCAGCCTGTATTTGCATAGAAAAACTGAAGCCCAGGGGGCACATTGCCTCCTGGTTGTCTGCTTTAAAAGAGCCATTTTCCTATATACAGAGAGTTAATGAAAGTTGTGTACTTCTATCCCCCATTAGTTTATATACTTTAAAATATTTACCTGATTATATGTGACTTAAGATAGTTAATCTTACTGTTACATTACAGTATACACTTAAAAAATTTAGTACCTGATTCATTAAAGTGATACCCAAAACAATTGTAACAAGAGTACACTTAGCAGTGTGTCCCAGAATTATAACCATGAGATTTCAGAGTTAGCATATTTGCCTTTTTAATACATCCAAATTGCAAACCTGTACAGAAATCGAGTTATATCAGGTAAATAAACTTTTAACTCTCCTTTAAGATATTCCAATTTTAATCCATCCTAAGGGGCAGTTTTAGAAGTATCAGTCAAATCATACATTTTACCCTGAGGTTTCCAATGTTTATACCTGAAAACAAAAGAAATAAAAGAAAGGCCTCCATTGGCCTGTCCTATAGAATGGGCCTATCTCCATCCTACTCCTTAGAGCTTGATGAACTGCCTTGGGGCCAGCTTGCCCTCTCCCACTATGAATGGACGCCACCCTACGGCTGTCCCATCACGTGGATCGGCTAAACTGCACTTTTGTCAGTTTACCCCTCACTACTGAGGATAGGTTCAAGGGCCCATGCTAAGTTCTTATTTATTTATTTATTTATTTATTTTTAACCATGAATTAAAGAATTTTTAACTATAGTTCCTTTTAAAATAAATAATCCTTTAAAGCTTTTGGTAATGCCCAAATTCAATGATCTTTTGAAGTTTAAAGTTAAACTAACCTATTTTTACATCATACATTTTTAATCTTGAACACATTCACACCCACATACATTTGTGCGCGCGCACACACACATACATACATTCACATATGTAGGTATTAATGTAAACAGAACTTAAAAGCAGTCCAAACAACTATCAGCCGTACATTTTTTAGTGGCAAAAGGTGTATTTTCCAATCTTACTCTTGTAATGACCAAAACTTAAAACAAAACCTTTAATGAATGATTTTAGCATTGTTTAGTCTTATTCGCTAGGGCCTATTAGTTTTAGCAAAGTATCTTAGCATACTAAACAC
This sequence comes from Perognathus longimembris pacificus, assembly GCF_023159225.1. Classification (NCBI taxonomy): domain Eukaryota; kingdom Metazoa; phylum Chordata; class Mammalia; order Rodentia; family Heteromyidae; genus Perognathus; species Perognathus longimembris. The sequence goes on from NW_025960535.1 coordinate 39,187, forward strand.
TGAAGATAACTGGGTTGGGGTCCCCTGGAGTATTACTGAGTCCACCTAGCACTTGACTCTTAGTGTTTACTCTCAGGCTAAGATTAGCCTAGCCAGCTGTTTGAACTCAGCTCTTAGCAGCCTGCACTTTTTCTGCCTTCTTGCAGAAGGAGACACAGTACCTAGTAAATGTTTTGCCCATAGACATGTAAATGGACAACAGAAATAAGGGAAACAAAAGTTTAAAAGTTTAAAACTGGTGCCAATCTCAAAGACAAAACTAGTCAAGACAAAACAGAACATAGAAACAGAGGCGTTTACGCCTTGGATGGCATGTCCAGCGTCCACAAGCTGCCAGCCAGAGTGATGGAAAGTCCATAGGGCCCTGAAAATTCTCAGGGGGATCCTCCCCAGTGGAGATTTCCATCCCCTGGCAATCAACCTGCCGAGGCCGCCCACCAGAGGACTTTTTTCCCAATTTAGCACTCCACACGAAACACAACTAATCAAACAAGGACAAAGACACATGAAACATGTAGCGCAGGCGCAAATTAAAAGTGCAATTGCAGTAAAAATTCTCTTGGGAAGTAAAAGAAAAATCACTAGTCCTTCCCCAATTCCAGGCTGATGGACTAAAACAGGGAATGTGTTCCCAAGGGCCTATTAGTGTGCTAATGAGGCATCAGAGTAACCCTGCCGGGGCTAAATTTTTCCACTGGTTGGAGACTTTAATTCTCCAACACCCAAGCAATTAAAGGGCTCAATTCAATAAAAATTAATAGCTTGAGGCACTCAACCTTTTTGCTTGGAGGCTGCCAAAACTTTCTTATTTTAATATTCCATTTCAACATCTAGGAAATGTGAATGCTAGAGAGGATCCAATCACTGAACATTTCTAAAGTCACATAGGTGTATGCGCTAGGACTCATAGATTATAGGGCTTTAAAATTATATGGATCAAGAACTATTACTGTGCTGTAGAAGTGTGGCCTGACCTTGTATGTTGATTCAGCTTAAGCTCATTGAAATAATAGCACATATTTCAATGGTCAAAGATGAGAAATACATTCACATGCAAGTCATACAGTAACTATAATAATACAATAATAACTGGGCCAGAAAATTCATGGGCTGGACTGTGAAATCAGAAGCTGATATGTAGAAATGCTGTCTGAATTGGGTTTTCTGAAAGGACCCTAAGGTGTTTACTACTGAGTGAAATTTTCTTTTGTCCTTTTTTTTTTTTTTTTTTGTCAGTCATAGGATTTGAACTCGGGGCTGGGATTCTCTCTGAGCTGTTTTGTTCAAGTCCAGTACTCTATCACTTTGAGCCACAGTGCCACTTGTGCTTTTGTGGTGGTTAATTGGACATAAGAGTCTCACAGACTTTCCTGCTCAGACTAGCTGTTGATCTGTGATCATCAGACCTCAAGCTCGTGAATAGCTAATGTACTGGTGTGAACAACTAATGCCTGGCTGAAATTTTCTTGTGACCTATGTGTTAATAATTTCCAAGCCTGCCCCTGAGCTTTTCTCCTTAAGACTAGCACTCTACCACTTTGAGCTCCACTTGTGGATTTCCAGTGATTAATTGGAGATGAGCATCTCAATGGATTTTTCTTCCTGGGCTGACTTTAAACTTTGATCTTCAGATCTCAGCCTCCTGAATAGTTAGGATTACAAGTGGGAGCCACCAGTGCCTTGCCTGGTACATCCTATTATTGCACTTAAATGATTGGATCTTGTGAAGTATAAACATTGCCCATGTACTGGTGTGTTCCTTCTGGAGAAAGGCTAGTTTGTCTGGTTATATATGTATGAATTATGATACAAGGATGCTTGTTACTGTCAGTATTGAGAGATTGGGTATAATGTAAGATGATGTATATTGATAAATATGAGCAGATTTGTGGTAGTTAATTGGTTTATGTGTCAATTTAAGTTGGCCACAGGTACTGAGATACTTAATTCAACCTTATTCTGACTGTGTCATACTGATGGCATCTCATTAAAAACCTTTTGAGAGATATCTAATTTTTTTTTTTTCAATTTTTATTATCAAACTGATGTACAGAGAGGTTACAGTTTCATACATTAGGCATTGGATACATTTGTTGTACTGTTTGTTACCTCGTCCCTCATTCCCCCCTCCCTCCTCCCCCTTTCCCTTTCGCCCCCTGAGGTGTTCAGTTCACTTACACCAAACATTTTGGCAAGTATTACTTTTGTATTTGTTTGTCTTTTTTTACCCTGTGTCTTTCAATTTTGGTATTCCCTTTCAATTTCCTAGTTCCAATACCAGTATACACGGTTTCCAATATACTCAGATAAGATTACAGAGATAGTGTAGGTACAACCACAGGAAGGTGATACATTCAATAGTAGAAGCTACAGATACACATGGGACATTGAAAGTAGTTACAACTGTGATATAACAATTGTCTCCATAACATGGAGTTCATTTCACTTAGCATCATCTTATGTGTTCATAAGGGTATAGCAATTGGGCCTTGTGATGCTCTGCTATAACTTGCCTAAACCTGTACTAATTATTCCCAATAAGGGAGACCATAGTGTTCATGTTTCTTTGGGTCTGTCTCACTTCATTTAGTATAATTTTTTCCAAGTCCTTCCATTTCCTTACAAATGGCATTTGTTACTTCTAAAGGCCTTGTAGTTATTCCCAATCAGCATTGTATATAGCTTTATTTAGGCTCAAATGACAACTTTTAGGCTATTATGTCTAGTAATCTCTGAGCTGGTGTGTGTGTGTGTGTGTGTGTGTGTGTGTGAGTGTGTGTGTGTGTGTGCTCTTGAGGTTTGAACTAGGGCCTGGGCACTATAGCTGAGCATTTTTGTTCAAGTCCAGCGCTGTGCCATTGGAGCCCCAGCTCCCCTTTTGCTTTCTGATGATTAATTAGATGTGAGTCTCATGGGCTTTTCTGCCCAGGCTGGCTTCAAATTGTGATCTGCATATCTCAGCATTCTGAGTAGGTTCATTACAGGTATGGACCATAGGCACTCTACTTTTTGTTTTCAACAGACAAGAGCTGATTATTGAGGAACAGTGAGGAGAACTCTTACTTTTGAGCTGGTTTTGATTGCATTTTTTTTCTTCTTAAAAACCTGAATTGACTGCTTTTCCTTTAGTCCTTCCTGGTCTGATACTAAAAGCCTTTCACAATGGAGCTCCTTTCCATATTCCCAGATTTCCCTCTTTTCTTTTCTCTTTTTTCCCCTCTGTGATTTGTTCCCGCTAGTATGGAACACGCAAACAGCCTTCTAACTTCAGGCCTCTTGGGGGCCAGTTCAGATACTGGTCTTCCTGTCCAAAACTAATTTCTTCTTCCCCTGAACCTTTAGGTTACTTTCTAATGATAGCCCTTATTTCCCTTATTCTGCCCTTATTTCCAGGGCTGACTTTTGTGTACTTTTTGTGTCAACTTCGTGAAGGTTTGGCTTCATTTTGGTTTTGTGTTTCTGTCCTTCCTACACCTTAAGACAGAGTCCCTGATGATTTAATAAGTTTGTAAAAAATATGTAAACTCATGGAGAAGTTTAATAGTGTCTACTCAGAAGAAATGAGGAGATATTACGGTAGTTTCAGTCCGATAGAAACATTGAATTGGGAATCACTTTAATCCTAAAATATATCTAAAATCTTAAGATTTGTTAGTCAAGTATGCACTCAGAATTATGTTAATTTAAGTCATTTGTATCATTAGAGCTAAATCATTATACACTTAGAAGGAAAATCCAAACAGTGACTCCTCTCAAAACCATTTCAGAGAAAGCCAGAATGTTTTGAGATAGGATAGTATTCAACTATCACTGATGAGAATACCTTTTCTTCTTACATTGATTGGGTATTTACTAGTCAAAAACTCCTTATGTAAATAAAAACAACTTAGTCTCCAGAGTTTACCTTTACTTTATTTGCTTATTGCTAGAATTTGCAGTTCTCCATATCTACCACAGTTATATCACCTTATAATTTGGATTTCCTATCTTTGTAAACCTTACAAAATTTGACGTTTGTATGCATTAACTTGAAGACCATTGGAATATTGATAGTTATACGAATCATTGTTTAAAACATTAATTCTGAGAAGACAGAAATTTTGAAATAAATGCTGTCGTGGAATCCATTTTTGTGCTTAAAAAAGTTTTCCTGTGACTTTGGATGCCCTTATCATAGTTAGTACTCATTTCGAGTATTATTTATGCTTTTACTCATCCAACTTTTTTTAGTATTTAATAAAATGCAATTAGCAGATCATCTGTTATAAAATGGTAGCTTTCAGCCCAGCGTTTGCATACTTCAGTTCCCCATGGGCCAGAAAACATGACTTTCATTCTGTAGCCTTAGCCTTGACCCTGCCTGCTACAATGCCTTCTTTCTTCTGGTAGAAACACCTGCACAATGCAAGTCATCCTGTCAGTCTTCCTCCAGCCCTTGTGTTACAGTGTCATAGTTGATGTTCACAGGACCTCTGGAGCTGCAAATCCCTCCCATGGCCATTCTGCTGGGGCTGGCTTGGGCCAGGTTTCTAGGTAAATACAATTTCCACCTCCCCTCCTGCTCCATCCTCCCACATCCTGGCTGAACCCGTGTGGGACAGCTTGCCCACCGCCTCAGCCCTTGCCAGACTTGGAAGCGGCCAGTGTCTGGATCTGCCACCTCTCTCGCCCTCCATGTCATCTGTCTTCCTGACAGCACAAGGGAGATACAAGAAAAACAGGTCAGCGGATCCGGGCATTTCCTCCCTGGGCAGGTTTCCACTTACCTCTTGTCTGCCCTCTTGCCTTGGCCTCTCTCGCCCAGATCACTGCCTGCTACTTCCTGCTATTGGGCAGCCAAGGATTATACTGGCTATTGGCAGGAGCTGGCAATCCTGGTGCCCGTGGCTCACAGCCATATGTGTTAGGCTCCTTCAGGAAGCTCTGCTAAGACACCAGGGAAAGGGATATCTGACCCTTCCCTGCCGTGACCAAGGCACACTAGCACCCAGCAATGATATTCATAGGCGTCATTGTCACTGTCATGCAGATCTCCAAGAGCAGAGGCAGCTAGGTATCCCGGACCTCAAGTCCGGAGACCTTTGTGCAGAAGACAGCACAAAAGGGGAGACTTTTCCAAATGATTGGTGTCTGGGAACTTCAAATAAGCAAGTAAACATGCACACAATTGGAACTCCCTATGTCCAACCTCATACATGACAACTCATACAACCGCACATGAACAAAGAATTCCTCATAGGCGAGATGACTCTCTCTCTCTCTTTCTCTTTCTCCCTTCCCGCCACCTCCACATGCTCACTCATAACACACTGTGCCGGGTCCTTCTGGATCTACATCCACATACCTATTTACACATACACAGACTTTGGCTTAGTAAGCACACCCATGTACAGCATCAGGAACAAACACACACGCATGTAAGCAAGCACGGGCACACATATGCACATGCGAGCGCACCCAGTACACAGTGGCTTGGAAGGTGCTAAAGGGTTTCCGGGGACTGTGTCCTACTTGCTCAAGTCAAGGGTGATATTCTTGTGGTGGGCGTGGCTAAGGAGCCCAGCGCTGCTTACTGGCCAGTCCATTGGCACTTGTGCCTCCCGCTGCTGTCCTCACCAGTATCCCGTTCCCTCAACCATGCAGCCTGGGTGACCTGGGTAGCAACAAACTTTGGGGGAAAGAAATCAAGGGAGAAATGGGAATGCAACAGGACCACAGGATTAGGCCCCCAGTAGTGCCCCAACCTGGGAAGGCATTCATTACCGCTCAGGTCTACACCAAGAAGCATGGAGCTGCAAGCAGAGAGCGGGGCAGGCCTGTGTGCCAGAATCCCTTGCCTCTTCTTCCTTCTCTTGGTCCCAAGGTGGTGGGGTGCCCATCGTGATCGTCCAACCTCGCCTTTCTTGTATGGTGCAAGTCAGTTCGCTTTTTGGCAGGAACTGACCAGGAGGGCCTCCTAACGGAGGCTCAACCTGCCCACCTTGATCTTGGGTCTGCTCCTTTTGCTTCTTCACAGGAGCCAGCGGATCAGCTTAGGAGATCTCCATTTTGTCAGTCTTTTAAATATCAGGCCTGTGTGTATTGTTTCTTCTGTTTTATTGGAATTGTTTTACCTCTTGTTATTTTGTGGACTGAACAACTGACGAGACTGATAGGCATGGGCAACGTCCCTTCCACTCCCGTGGACTTGACTTTAGCCCACTGGAAGGAAGTTACTCACAATAATAGTGTAGAGATCAAGAAAGGAAAGTGGGTGACTCTCTGCTCTTCTGAGTGGCTCACTTTCAAGATGGGTGGCCAGCAGAAGGGACTTTTGACTTGAGTACAATTCTCAAAGTAGCGGACTATGTTTTTAATTCCTTACATAGTCACTTCGAAAAAGTTGGTAGATAACACCTTCTCTGGGCCCCTCCCGTGAGTCCGTCCCTTCTCCTTTTGTGTGAAAACTCATTTTGTTTTTTAAACACAAAGAGAAGTTCAACCACCTGTCACTCATGGTCTCAATTACTTGTGGTAATACTCAGTTAGCTGCTGTTACTGTGGTGGCACTTACCAAAAACTTCATAGAGTATATTAATCAGCTATAATGTCATGATAGTATTACCATATTACTGTACAGTATTAGAAAACAGATACACAGCAGATAGTGCTTAGAAAATTTCTAAGTACTGTATGTAAGCATTTAGGTTCTTTTTTTTTTTTTTTTTTTTGGCCAGTCCTGGGCCTTGGACTAATGATTTCTCATTAGTATTACCAGGAGGGTTATATACTTAATTTAATGTTGTTTTTATTTTGCCAGTTCTGAGGCTTGAACTCAGGGCTTGAGCACTGTTCCTGAGCTGCTTTTATTCACACACACACACACACACAGCACTACTTCCACCTTTTTCTGTTTATGTGGTGGGGAGGAATGGAACCCAGGGCTTCATACATGCTAGGTGAGCACTCTGCCGCTAAGCCACATTGCTAGTCGAATATGTTGGGTCTATTTATGATTGTTCATTATGCCAGTCCTGAGGCTTGAACTCAGGGCTTGGGTGCTGTTCTTGTGCTGAAGGCTAGCAGACTATCATTTGAACCACAGGTCCACTTCCAGCTTTTTTTGGTAGTTATTTGGAGATCAGTCTCATAGACTTTCCTGCCTGGATCGATTTGAGCTGTGAGTCTCAGCTCCTAAGCTTCTGAGAAGTTAGGATTACAGGTGAGAGCCACTGGCACTTAGCAGCTACTTTTTTGTTTTTGTTGTTGTTGTTTTTACAAACTGATTGTAAAGATAAATTACAATATTTTAAGTGATGAACTGCTTTTCCTAATTCAAGTATTTTGGCATATTTTCTAGTTAATCAGTTATGTAGATGTAAAACATTACTTGGAAGATTGTTTATGTGTTTATTATGTGGAAGACAGCAATTTGCTTTCCATAATTGTTCATTCACTTGTGAAATATCTTTTCCTTCTGTAAACCAGTGTAAAGCTACAAAAATAGGTATTGAACTATTAGAATCTTATTAAACCATGTATTGTGCTCTCTCTCCTCTCCTCTCCTCTCCTCTCCTGTCCTCCCCTCCCTTCCCCTCTCCTCCCCTCCACTCCTCTCCCCTGTCCTTCCCTTTTCTCTCCTCTCCTCTCCCACCACCTGTAGTAACAAGGTTTGAATTCAAGGCTTCATCCTGGCATGTATGCCCACTCAGCTGGTATTCTGCCACTTACACATCTAGCCCAGCATTTCACTGGTTAATTGGAGATGGAGTCTTTTGGACTTTACTGAATGGGCTGGCTTTGAACCCTGACCCTCTGCATCTCAGCTTGCTGAGTATCCAGGTTTACCGGTATGAGCCCCAGGTGCCTGGCTAAATCATGTGTTTTAATTTTAACACATTTTGTTATGTTCAATGTACATGGCTTAGAAATACATAATGACAGTAGTTTGTATGCAGCAAACTACATTATTCTTAGAGAATTAGAGAACTAGAGTGCACATTTTGGTATTGAGATTTTCTTTAAAAAAATAAATGAGTAGAACCCTTGAAAGGACAATGAAATATAATAGGATGGTCCCATATGTATATGAAGAAGTGTGATGTAAAACACAATGAGTTGCATGGTCCTAGATGCTATGAATTCTGAGGATCCAACAATGAGGTTTGAGCTTTCATACAGCTCGGCTTTCTAAAAATTGTTGGTAATTGATCTTACATTAATTATCTCATTTCATTCCTAAAACATCCTGAATATTAGATCGGGTATGTATTGAAATCATAATTTGCGTATAAGAAAACATGGCTTAATGTATGGATCTGTGACCCCTCTGTATATCACTTTGACAATAAATAAGTAATTATATATATTTTTTTAAAAAAAAAGGAAAACACATTGAGAGGCTGCTGGCTACTCCAAGTGGAGGTGATGGTGTCTTTCTAATTATAAGGCTGAGTTTTTTGCTGGCACATGGTAGCTGTGAGGATTATTCTAAAATAAGATTCCTGATCAAAGATGGCCTTTAGAACTTTTGATAACATTGAAAACTACTAGGTCTATCATGATTGCTCTCAACCAACTAATTATGCCTATTTAGAAGTAATAATTATATGAGAGTTCAGCATTTTCCATTTTCTGAAAAACAAGAAATGTAAGGTTAGACTCATTTTCTCTATACTGATGATGATGTAGGAGCTCAATGTAGTTCAGTGCCAATGTGATCCTTTTAAATAGGACCATATGAAGTTCTGTCTGATGCTTTGCTCATTTGAGCTAAATTTAAAAATTGAAGTGTTAGGGTCTTTTTTTAATAAGTTAGCAACATATTTCTAACAAATTTTTAATCTTTTATTGGAAAACTAGCATTTTGTGGATTCTTTGTTGTTGTTATTGTTTGTGGGGCATGAATGCAGGTGCTGACCCTGAGTTCACTCACTATCTTCCTTTCTCTCTTTCTTTCGTCCTTTCTTTCTTTTCTCCCTTCCTTCCTTCCTTCCTTCCTTCCTTCCTTCCTTCCTTCCTTCCTTCCTTCCTTCCTTCCTTCCCTTCCTTCCTTCCTTCCTTCCTTCCTTCCTTCCTTCCTTCCTTCCTTCCTTCCTTCCTTCCTTCCTTCCTTCATTGCCAGTCCTGGACTCAGGTCCTGAGCACTGTACCAGCCTTTTGTTTTTGTTTTGCTCAAGGCTAGTACACTACCACTTGAGCCATTGCTCCACTTCTTGCTTTTTGCTATATGTGGTGGTGAGGAATTGAACCCATGGCTTCATGTATACAAGGCAAGCACTCTACCACTAGGCCATATTCCCAGCCCTTCTTCCTTTCCTTTCAAGGCTAGTCCTCTGTCTCTTTGAGCCACAGTGCCTCTTCCAGGTTTTTGTTTTTGTTTTTTTTGTAGTTAATTGGAGATGAGACTCTTTAACAGACATTCTTGTCTTCACTGGCATTCAACCATGATCCTCAAAGGTCAGCCTTCTGAGTAGCTAGGATGACAGACAGGCATGAGCCACCAGCACCCTGCACATTGGGACACTTCTAAAATGTATGTCTTATGCTTAAATACCTCTTCTCCACTGCCTTATGGAAGGAGCCCAAATTGACCCCAGCTTCTTTTTAATTTTCACAATGCTTATGGCATTCAGCAGCAGGAATTCCTGGTTTCTAGAGAGTTGTTCTCTTCCTGTGTTCCTGTCTCTGTCTCTTCTTCCTGGAATCTTCCCCATTGGTGTCTGCCTGTCAAATGGCTACCCTTTCTTAATGAACTACTCAGATGTGAAGTTGAAATGATAAATCTTTGCTTTCCTTGGCCAGCCCCGCCCCACCCTGGCGGTTTCCTGTTGTTTGTGCTTGGGGCACTGGAAGGCTCAGGCCAGGGCAGGACGGGCGATGGATGGGGGGCTGGGTGGGGCAGAGCGGACAGGCGGGACAGAGGCAGTGGAGTCAAAAGAGGGTAAAATGATACACGGGTGTGCAATTTGCAAGCTGGGGGTTCTGGGTGCTGAGTGCTAAATACTAGGTAGCTGGGTGCTAGGTACTGGGTGCTGGGTGGCTAGGGGCTGGTTACTGGGTGTCTGGGTGCTAGGTACTGGGTGCTGGGTGGTTGGGTGCTGGGTGACTGGGTGCTTGGTAGCTGGGTGTTGAGTAGCTGGATGGTGTGGTCTGAGTAGTTGGGTTCTGGGTACTGGTTAGATGGGTGCTGGGTGCTAGGTACTAGGTGCCTGGGGTCTGAGTAGCAGGGTTCTGGGAACTGGGTGCTCAGTAGCTGGGTACTGGGTGCTGGCTAGCTGGGTGGCTGGGTTCTGGGTACTGGGTACTGGGTGCTGGGTAGCTGGGTACTGGTTGCTGGGTGTCTGGGTGCTGAGTAGCTGGGTGCTGGGGGCTGGTTGGCTGGGTGCTGGGTACTGGGTGATGGGTGCTGAGTGGTTGTGTCCTGGTGCTGGGTGGCTGGGTACTAGGTGCTGGATTAGGTGCTGGATAGCTGGGTGGCTGGGTACTGGGTGCTGCATTAGGTGCTGGATAGCTGGGTAGCTGGGTGGCTGGGTGCTGGGTGCTGCATTAGGTGCTGGATAGCTGGGTAGCTGGTGGCTGGGTGCTGAGTAGCTGGGTACTGGGTGCTGGGTGTCTGGGTGCTGAGTAGCTGGGTGCTGGGGGCTGGTTGGCTGGGTGCTGGGTACTGGGTGATGGGTGCTGAGTGGTTGTGTCCTGGTGCTGGGTACTGGTTGGTTGGGTACTAGGTGCTGGATTAGGTGCTGGGTAGCTGGGTAGCTGAGTGGCTGGGTGCTGAGTAGCTGGGTACTGGATGCTGATTGGCTAGGTACTAGGTACTGGGTGCTGGGTGGTTGGCGGCTGGGTGCTAGGTACTGGGTTGAGTAGCTGGGTGGCTGGGTGCTGACTAGCTGGATGCTGAGGTCCAAATAACTGGATACTGGGTGCTGAGTAGCTGAGTGCTGGGTTGCTGGGTACTTGGTGCTGGGTACCTGGGTGGTGAATAGCTGGGTGCTGGGTACTGGGTGCTGGGTGGCTAGGTACTGAGTCTCTGGGTGCTGGGTACAGGTTGGGTGCTTAGTAGTTGCATGATGGGTAATGGGGGCTAGGTGCTGAGTAGCTGCATGCTGAAGGCTGGCATCTGGGTGCTGAGTAGCTGGGTGCTGGGTGGCTGGGTGCTGGGTACTGGGTAGCTGGGTACTGGCTGGCTGGGATGCTGGGTACGGGGTGCTGGGTGGCTGGGTGCTGAGTAGCTGGGGACTGGATGCTGATTGGCTGGGTGTTGGTACTGGGTGCTGGGGGGTTAGGTGCTGGGTGGCTGGGTACTTGGTAGCTGGGTAGCTGTGTGGGTGGCTGGTTGCTGGGTAGCTGGGTAGTGGGTGGCTGGGTGCTGGGTACTGGTTCGCTGGGTGCTGAGGGCACTGAGTCTTGAGCACCTGGGTGCTCAGTACTGGGTGCTGAGTAGGTGAGTGCTGGCTGGGTACTGGGGGTTGGGGTGCTGAGTACCTGGGTGCTGAGGGCTGAGAACCTGGGTGGCTGGGTAATGGGTGCTGGGTGCTGAGTAGCTGGGTGCCGGGTGGCTGGGTGCCGGGCCGGGATTCGAGCCCCAGTCCCCCTCCTCCCCGCCCTCCCCTAGGCCCCTTGCCTGTCCGTGTGTCCGTCTGTCCGTCTCTCTCTCAGTTGTCCCTGTGTCCACCCGTCTGTCTGTCTGCCTCGGTTTCCCTGCCCATCCGTCTGTCCGTCTGTCTGTCCCCAGGCCTGGGACCCTGTGCGCCTGTCGCTCTGTGCGTCCGTCCATCTGTCTACGTTCATTGGTCCCTGTCTGTCCGTCCATCCGTCTGTCTCCTTGTCTGTCTGTCTGTCCGTCTGCCCATCTGTCTGTCCGTCTGTCTCTCGCTGCATGTCTGTCTGTCCATCTGTCTCCCTGTTCGTCCATCTGTCCGTCTGTCTGTCCATCCGTCTGTCTGCCGTCCGTCTGTCTCTGTGTCTGTCACACTGCTTGTGTGTCCGTCTGTGTGTCCGTCTGTGTGTCTGTCTGTCCGTCTGTCTGTCCATCTGTCTCTCTCCCTGTCTCCCTATTTGTCCATCTGTCCTCCCTGTTCGTCCGTCTGTGTCTCTGTCTTTCCATCTGTGTCTTTTCGTCCATCTGTCTGCCCATCTGTCCGTCTGTCAGTCTCCCTGTCCATCCGTCCATCTATGTCTGTCTGTCCATTTGTCCGTCTCTCTGTCTGTCTTTCCATCTGTCCGTCCATCCGACTGTCTCCTTGTCTGTCTGTCTGTCTGTCTGTCTCCCTGTCTGTCTATCTCCCTGTCCATCTGTCTGTGTCTCTCTAGCTGCCTGACTGTCCCACAGCCGGTCTAACCGTCTGTCTGTCTGTCTCAGTCTGTGTCACCCCGTCTGTCTGTCTGTCTGTGTTAGTGCCTGTTCCTGTCTGTGTGTCTCCCTCCCTGTCTCTGTGTCCACCCGTCTGTCCGTCTCTCCCTTCCCCTGTGGGCAGCCGAAGCGACAGACAGTGAGCCAGGCCCTGCGGCCCAGAGAGCGACCAAGCACCCAGCACCCCTCACGGAGGCACGGGAGGAGGACTGAGCGCCTAGCACACACACAGGAGGACTGAGCACCCAGCACCTCATGTGGAGGAACGGGAGGAGAACTGAGCGCCCAGCGCCTCCTGTGGATTCATGGGAGGAGGACTGAGCACCCAGGCCCTCGTGTGGGACACAGGACTAACTGCACAGCACCCACATGAGAAGACTGAGCACCCAGCACTTTGTGTGGAGGCACGGGAGGACTGAGCACCCAGCACCTCGTATGCAGACACCGGGGGAGGACTGAGCACCCAGCACTAACAAAGGAAGACTGAGCACACAGCACCTTGTGTGGAGACGCCAGGGGGGACTGAGCACCCAGCATCTTGTGTGGAGATGCCGGGGGAGGACTGAGCACCCAGCACCCACGCAGGAGGACTCAGTACCCTAACCCTGGGTACGTGTGTGCATGCGGGGGGGGGGGGGGCTGGGGTGACCCCGGCGGCGCCATGATCAGGGCCCAGGCTGCAGGCTCAGCTCCACCACGGGCCATGGCTCCGCCTCCTCCTCCTCCTCCTCCTCCTCCTCCTCCTCCTCCTCCTCCTCCTCCTCCTCCTCCTCCTCCTCCCAGCAGAGGACAGGGGGAGGTGCACGGCTGTCCGGCTGTCCGTGTGTCCATCCGCCCATCTCTTTGTCTGTCCGTCTGTCTCCCTCTGTGTCTGTCCGTCCATCCATTTGTCCATGTGTCCGTCTGTCTCCAGGTCTGTCTGCCCATCTGCTCATCTGTCTATCTGTCCATCCATCCATCCGTCTGTCTCTCTGTTTCTCCATCTGTCTGTCTGACCATCTGCTCAGTGTGTTTGTCCGTCTGTCTCCAGGTCCATCTGTCCATGACTGTCTGTCTCCCTGTGTGTCTCACTGTGTGCTCATCTGTCTGTCCGTCTCCCTCTCTTGTCTATCTGTCTCCATGATGTCCATCTGTCCATCCGTCCATCTGTGTCTTTTTGTCATCTGTCTGTCTCCAGTTCTGTCTGTCTGTCTCCCTGTCCACCTGTGTGTCTGTCCTGCTCATCTGTGTCCCTGTCTCTCTGTCTGTCCATCTGTCTGCTGTGTGTCTGTCTGTCCGTCTCCCTGTCTGTCTGTCTCCATGTCTGTTTGTCCATCTGTCTGCCTGTCTCTTGTCCATGCCTGTTTGTCTGTCTCCAGGTCTGTCCATCTGTCTCCCAGTCTGCCTGTCTGTCTGTTCATCTGTCCGTCCATCTCCCTGTCTCCCTGTCTGTCCGTCCGTCTGTCTTCATGTCTGTCCGTGTCTCGATTCCCATCGCTGTCTGTCTGTCACCGCCCAACCCCACAGCCCCCCATGTCCCTCTGTCCCTCCGTCCGTCCGTCTGTCCATCTTCACCAGTCAACTTGTCGCTGACACAGGGAACGCGGGCGCTCAGGAGCCTGCAGGGCAGACGGACGGACGGGTGGATGTGGGCTCGAATCCCGGCCTCCCTCATGGCCCACAATGCGTTGCATTTCCCCCCCCCACCCTGGGGGCCCCGGGTTCAGATTCCCGCTCACCTCTGACAGCCCCAGCCCAGGCCCAGCGACCCCAGTGCTGCCGAAGCAGCAGGTGCAGCATGGCTGGCCCGGCGGGGACCCTTGAAACCTCCGACCATGTGGGTGTGCACACACTCGGGGAGGAAGGGATGGGAGGGGGAGGGGTCACATGAAGTGGGGAGGGAGGGACACGTGACCCTCAGCTCCTTGCCCCAGCCCTCCCCACACGACTCCACCTGCAAAGGCTCCCCCCCATGTGAGGCCTCTGAGGACACTTGAAATCGCCACCTATCCACCCACAGGCCCAGAATGGTCTTGGGGACACTTGAAACCACTCCCCCACCCAGATCCCCATTCCCCCGGGGACACTTGAAACCGCCGTGGGGACACTCAAAACTGCCCTACATCCACTCACAGGCCCAAGGTTTTCGTGGGGACACTGGATACCGCCCTCCATCGATGCACACGCCGAGGGTTGCCTTGGAGACACTTGAAACCACCCCCTAAAGAACTGCCCCCATCATGGGACACTTGAAACTGACCCTCACCCAGACCCCCTCCCCTTGGGGACACTTGAAACCGCCCTCCATCCACCCACAGGCCCAAGGTGTTCCTGGTTACACTTGAAACCACCCCCCCAAGAGCCCCTCCCCATTGGGATACTAGAAAACACCCTTGGGACACTTGAAAGCGCCCTGGGTACACTTGAAACCACCCACCACACCCACCCCTCCCCACCCTGGAGACACTTGAAACGAATCGCCCCAGACCCCTTCCCCCGGAACACTTGAAACCGCCCTCCATCCACCCACAGGCCCAAAATGGTCCTGGGGACACTTGAAACCACCCCCACCCAGAATCTCTACTCCTGGGGACACCTGAAACCTCCCTGGGGACACTTGAAACCGCCCTCTGCTCCCCAAACTCCACCGTGTTGCTCCGGGAGCCCTAAGTCAGGGTGCGGGCTTCCCTGGCCCGGATGCACAGGCCCGGTGAGGCCCAGGTTCGAGGCCTGGCAGGGCATAGGTGTTGTCTGAGCCTCCCAAGACCTCAATGTGGGGGGAGACTCGCCATGGGGCAGGGGTAAACTGAGGCACGGGGCGGTTCCAGGAGCACTCACCGGGGAGTCCTGGGAGACCAGCTGGCCACCATGCTAAAAGAACAGAGCACAGGCCTCAGTCAGCACTGACTGCGGGGCAGGGTGCTGGACCGTGTACTTCTGGGTGATGTGCTTAGTACTCCCACGTGCTGTGTGGAGTACTCCCCAGTGCTGGGCTGAGTACTCCCATTTCACACTAATCCTGAAACCCACCTCTCCCAACCAATACTGGACTGAGTAGTCCAGGGTGCTACAACCAGTACTCCCTGGTGCTGGACTGAGTACTCCCGGGTGCTGCACTGAGTACTCCCATCCCTCCCCGGTGCTGGACTGAGTACTCCCATCCCACACCAATCCGGAACCCCACCCCCTCCTGAACATTGCTGGACTAAATACTCCCCGCCAGTGCTGGACCGAGTACTCCCGGGTGTTGCACTGAGTACTCCCATGCACAGGGCCAGCTGGTACCGGAAGTCGTGCTTGCTCCACTGCCTCCAGGTCCTGTGTGGCTCCCACCATACCTGCCAGCCCCGGGGGCCGCAGGCAATGCTCACGTTTCACAGGGGGTCAAAGTGTTCTGAAAACTGCCACAGATGAATGGAGGGACACCGTGTGGGGTGGGGGGGCTCGAAACCGCCCTCGGTGGTGCCAGGGATACTTGAAACTGCCCTTGTGGGTCTTGGGGGACACTCAAAACTGCCCTGGATGCTCATGGGGACAGTGGAAACTGCCCTCCATCCACCAAGGTGCTCGTGTGGACACTTGAAACCGCCCTCAGCGGTCTCGGGGACACTTAAAACCGCCCTGGATGGTCCTGGGAAAACTTGAAGCTGCTTTTGGGGGTCATGGGGAACCCTTGAAATCGCCCTAGGTGGTCTTGGGGATACCTGAAACTGCCCTCCATGCACCAAAGTGCTCGTGGGGATACTTGAAACCACTCTCGGTGGTCTCGAGGACACAAATCCGCCCTCGGTGTTCTTGGGGACACTTTAAACTGCCCTTGGTGGTCTCTGGGATACTTGAAACCGCCCTGGGTGGTCCAGGGGGTACTGGAAACCACCCTCACCAATTTCACGGGCATAGAGCCAGGCGTCCAGGAAGTGGACGGGGCCAGCGGGGCTCGAGCCGGTGACCAGGGCGTAGGTCTGGGCCCAGAGGCCAGCAAGATCGGGGAGGATGCAGCCCACCTGGAGGCCGGACTGGCACATGTCGGCCAGCACTCATGGTACAGGCCTGTCCTAGGGAGTGGTGGGGCATTAGAAACTCACAATGGCCGAAGGGGGGGACATTAGAAACCGACAATGGCCAACAGAGGTGGCATTACAAACTGACAATGCCAAAGAGAGGCGTTAGAAACTGACAATGGCGGGATGAGCGGGGAACATTAGAAACCGACAATGGTGCGGAGGGGGCATTGAAACCGGCAGGGGTGGCCCCACCTGGAGTCCGGATCCTGAAGGAATACTGTGTCCCCCGCGGTGCCTGCGGCCCCAGTGCCCATGAGCAGTTCAGGGCCTGGGCCTCGAAGACATAACACACAAGGCCTGGGGAAACGACATGGCGGGGGGTGGTGGAGGGTGGAGGGCCTGTGGGGAGACTTACCCCTGACCCTTCAACCCCACGACCTCTGACCCTTCAACCCCAAAACCCCTGACCCTTCAACCCCATGTCCCCTGACCCGTCAACCCATGACCCCTGACCAGTTCAACCCCATGATTCCTGAACTTTCAACCCAATGACCCCTGAACCTTCAACATATGACCTGTGACCCCTGACCCTCGATCCCCCCCCCTACCCGGAACCTCAGGACCTCACCCGGGTTTGTGAACCCCAGGCCGCCTGGCCACAGTGAGTGTAACCTCGAACTCGACTCCCTGGTACCACAGGAGATCCCAGAATTCGCAGCTACATTGTCCGACGGGGACCTTGGAGAGCGGGGGGGTCGGTGCCTTGACATAAACCGGAACATCTGGGAGATCCATTCGTCCATCCATGCCTCAACTTAGCCCCCGGAACACCAGGGAATGTGGGCCAGCCCACCCCTGCCTTAGTTTACCCCACAGCCCCCACCATTGGCCTCCCAGGGTGGGGGCGTGGTGTCTCCGTCGTGCCTCGATTGCCCCAACTGTCCAGCAGTGTGACCGACCCCTTGTTCGGGTTCACAACGATGCACCGGGCCTCTGTGGTGGTGGCCACACAGTGCAAGCTTAGCCTGTGGCTCCTGGAGTCGAAGGTCAGACCCAGGTCAGGTACAGGGTCAGGGGTCGCAGGGCCCAAGGTTGGGGGGGTCTCAGGGGTTAGGAGGGTGCGGGGAAGCTTCCAGAAGATGCTGTGGGAGTCTCTGGTTGGGTTGGGGGGGGGGTCACGAGGAACAAAGGTGAGAAGTCAGGATCATCCATACAAGGGTACTGTGTTCGAATCCTCCCTTGGGCTGATGGAGGAACCAGAAAGGAGGTGAGTTACCCGGATGAGCTTCAGCCATGAGGACGAGGAGGAGGAGGAGGAGGAGGAGGAGGAGGAGGAGGAGGAGGAGGAGGAGGAGGAGGAGGAGAAGGAGGGGGAGGAAGATGGAGGCTGCAGACCAGGGGAGGATCAGGGCAGGAGGCCTGGACCCGGAGAGCACTGTGGAGAGAGCAATGGGGATGGGTGGGTGGGTGGGTGGGTGGATGATTGGGTGGATGGGTGGAAGAGTGGGTGGATTGATCGGTGGGGGGGTGGATGGGTGGGTGGATCTATGGGTGGGTGGATGGGTGGATGGGTGGGTGGATGAATGATGGGTGGGTAGATGGGTGGGTGGATGGTTGGGTGGGTGGGTGGATGGATGGGTGGGTGGGTGGATGGGTGGGTGGGTGGGTCGGGGGGTGGATAATTGGGTGGGTGGGTGGGGGATGGGTGCTTGATCTTATCCCTCTCTCCTTCCCCCTCCCTCTCCTCCCTGGTGGTCCCGGGGGCTTTCACACTCACTGCAGGCCATTGGCACATCGGGTCGGGTGTGGGGCAGCCAGGGTGCCCGTCTTGGTTCCAGGGGTTTGGGCTGTCAGGTGTGGACCCCCGGGTGGGTGTCCTGAGGAGCTTGGGCCGGCTGGGCCCCGACGTTTCTGGGCTCCGGACGGGGAGTGGATGCCGCTTCCCCTTTCTCGCTTCTCCTGGGGGTTTCCTGGCTCCTGGGCATCTCATTCTCCTTTCTCGGGGATGGGGAAGCCAAGGGGGCACCCCGGTGAGGACAGGCCTTGGGGCCTCGGGGGTGCGGGTGCCATGCACAGACAGACAGACAGACAGACAGACAGACAGACCTGAGTCCTCCTTGGGTGGTGGTGCTGGGTGCTGAGTCCTCCTGGGTGGTGGTATTGTGTGCTGAGGCCTCCTGGGTGTTGGTATTGAGTGCTGAGTCCTCCTTGGGTGGTGGTGCTGGGTGCTGAATCCTCCTTGGGTGGTGCTGGGTGCGTCTCCCAGACAGAGAGACACAGTCCAGTCGGAGGAATGGAGGGGCGGACAGAGGGACGGACATGTGGATTGGGAGATGGAAAAGGAGGGACGGGCGGACACACAGACGGAGAGAGGCGCAGACACACAGACAGACGGACAGACAGGACAACATAGAGACAGACAGGGAGACAGACAGACGCACAAGAGATGGACAGACAGATGGACAGGGAGACAGACACATAGACAGACAGATGGATGGACAGATGCAGGGGGCCCTGCACCCCGGGCGCTCTCCTGACAAGCAGGAGAGGCAAGGAGGCGCGCCCCTCCCCGCCGAGGGTGAACCCAGAATAGGTAATAAGCAGCAAGTCGCCCGCACGCAGCCCAACCCAACCTTTATGCCACAGTTAGATGGTCAGTCGACTTGGGCAGAGTTCAAGACCGCTCTCTGTTTATTGGCGCGAACCCCATCTTAAGTATGGGCAATGGCAGCAGGAAGAGGAGGGGTGTAACATACCTAGTCAGGGGCTACGATTGGCGGTCAGAGCTGTCCGTCAAGGGTGGAAGGCCATGGGACCTCCCTAAGGGGCGGCCTGAGTCTATGTCACTACCAGCAGGACCACCCCAGGTTACTGCCTAGAGCTGCCTTCCAGTTCCGGACCCCGAAGGCAGGCGGGCTTAGCCAGGATCCCTCTCCCCGGAGGCGGTGCAACAGTCACACAACTCCAGGGCGTGCACAGTCGGGGCCAGGCGGTGCGCCCCACATCTCCTCCTTTTCTGTTTAATAAGCTGGTGGATGTCCTACTCGAGAAAGCGCCTGTCTTAGGTCGTCCCCCCTGAAGGATCTTACCTGTCATTGGCTGGCCATCCTAGCTCGTCGGGCCACCCTGCCTATGAGGCTTGCCAGCCCCAGCAAAGGAACAAGGCGGGAGGAGAGGGGTCTGTGCTCAAGAGGAGGCCCTGCTATTTCTGCCTCACGCCTGTGCACTCTGGTAGGCTGCACATCCTGGAAGGGGCCATGACCAATTTCAGAGGGTTCCCAAATGGCTAAAGGCAGCATAATGCTGCCAAACCACCATTGACTGGACAGCTCTGGCTCATTGCTTAAGAACTAGGGGAAGCCTATTTGCCCTAGCATGGTCAGGTGTAAATACAGAGGCTATATAAGCACAGAGGCAAATGCAAACACAGGTCATGGGGGTCTCTCCCACGAGGAGGAGAGGGTAGGGGAGCCACCAGCATTCCTTCCAGAGGGACCAGGCAACACAGCAAGCCTGCAGCTCCCAATGAACAGTACCCACACCTTGCTCCCTGTTGATCTTGCTAGCACCTGGCACTGGACCGTACATGGGGGGAATGGAGTGGATCGGGTGAGAGAACAGAAACACTTATTTCCTTGAAGCTTAAGAACATAATGGGAGGGCTGAAAGTGAGGAAGTGGGTGGATGGACCTTGAATAAACATTCAGAACCATCTAGTTCTCCTTTCTGTTACAACCTAAAGCCTGCAAGACCAGAGATCTGTCACACAACTCTCCTCTATCTTATTGGCACGAAAAGGGTCCGTGGACATGTTAGATTGTTGCAGAGCCATAAATGAAGTACTCATTTTCAATACTTGATGCACTTAGGGTACATTTGAAACCCATTTCCCTCTTCTACCTTTACGCTTCTATCTCCCTAACACACCTGAAGCCAAGTTTATCATCCAATTGAGGAGGAAGAGAGCAGAGGAGGAGGAGAGCAGAGGAGGAAGAGAGCAAAGGAGGCGGAGAGCAGAGGAGGAGGAGAGCAGAGGAGAGCAGAGGAGCTCAGAGGAGTGCAGAGGAGAGCATTATTTATTTTTGTTTGTTTTGCTCCCAGCTGGGAGGAGAGCCACAGGCTGAGGATGGTCCTTGCCTGCGGGTCCCCGTGCTGAGCCCCATACAGGTCCCTCACCGCGCCTGCCTGGCACCTACTCTGCCAACTACTTGTGCAGCCGCCAGGACTGAACTTTGGAGGACTTGTCGCTACTCCTCTGGCCAGTTGTCTTGGCAGGAGGTAGAAGGTGGCCAGAGGACCCCCCCCTTACCATGCTGGTGAAGAAGCCTGTGGGGAAGGGAGCAGGGTGAAAGGCTGGATCTGAAGAACCCAGCCCTTCCAGGCAGCATTGCACCTGTGCCATGCCCCCGTGCACCACCCTGGCCACCCTCCTCTCCGGGGTGGCCATGATTTCATGTCTGTAACTTGGGGTGAAAACCAACGACCTTCAGGCGAGGATCCTCACCCTGGAATCTGCTAAAAGGGCACCCTCCGTTCCCCTGCTGCCGGAGAAGGCAGATCAGCTGAAGACCATAGTCAGGTGTGTGAGGCTGGGCCTTGCTCGAGGGGGAGTTGCATGTGGATAGAATTTTGCACAGGTTCAGTCAGTCTACAGGATCCACCCTTACTGGTTATACAGTTGATTTGGGATGTGTGAGCCTCTGTGGTATCTATTTATTCAAGTCCCTTCCTTGGTTTCTCTCCAAGTCTGTGTGGAGGATCTTCCCTCTGTCTTCCTTAAGGATTGCATGTTGCAATGGCAGTAGGGGCTTTGCCCGGCTGTTTAGTTTTGGGGAGTCTGGGCTGTCAGCATTCTCAGTTGTGGAGAATATTCATTGTAATGCTCACATCTGTTTTTCATTTGATAAGGTTAGGCCTTATCAATAGAGAATGGTAAGCACTCTTAAAAGTGAAATAAGCCCATAGATTTAAAAATTCATTTAACTCGAATTCTTTTCATATTAAAGGTTTTAAAAATTGGAAAAAAAAAAGTTTTCCTTTGTTTTTTTGGAGGGGGAGAGTTAACAGAGGTTGTGCTCAGATATTGATGAATGGAGAATTGAAAGGGATTCCTTTAAAGATGACTTAGACTCCAGTAGGGAGAGGGTAGTTTTTTTGCCAGTGGAGAGATGCAGTAGTTGCAGCCCGAATGTGATAAAGTATGTCTACAACATTGGCTGTTATTGATAGGACACACATTGCCATGAGCTGCATTGTTAGTGCCGGAGTTTTGCCTTGGCTGTGCAGGGAGAGGGTGGTGACAGTTGAATAATGAAGAAAGGTATTACCCAAATCTTTCAATCTATGTCAATGTTAAATTGATTTTTAAATTAAAAACAAAATTATGTCTTGAGTACTGTTAGCATTGGCTAAGATCCATGCACTTACATAAATGCTGTTTGTGCAGGCTATCAAACCTTATTAACAGCCACAGAGGAAGAGTCCCTGAGAGAACTCACAGAACTGTGATACTACTGCTAGCTCTAATATATCTTCTTTTCCTACAGGAATCCTACGAACACATGGCTAAACTGAGAATCACAAGAGAAACACCTTCTGAGTGCAACTGTCCAGCAGGTAAGAAATGAAACTTAACTAGGTTCCATCTAGAGGAGAGCATTTGGCAAACAAAGATCATATGCTGGTCAGGTCTTACCTGTAACAGTAACAGAGAAAGAATGCAGACCCAACTTGCTTTAAGAAAATCAACATGTCTTCCCTTGACAGATGGTGAGTAAAGCCACAAATATTATTTTAAGCAGCATACCAGTGTCTGTGAGGGGAAAAAAAAGAGCTAATCACCATGAAAAAATTGGCAAGGGGATATACAAATTTCTTAGTATCACGGGATTGAAAAGTCATCTCAATTTTATTAAATAACTTCAGTGTTCGTGGTGAACATGGTCTTAATAGCTGTGAAGCCCTGTGTCTAATGTTATATTAGTGCAGAGTTTTTTGTGGTTATTATATTCGTAAGTGATCTGACCTGTAGGTAAAAATGAAGACTAAAGGAATTAGTTCTTTATTTTGTTCTCAGTACCTTGCCAGAAATATTCTTCCATGTTGTCCATTTTTCTGTGTAGTTATAAGAAACCATAGTGACAGTGTGTATTAGAAGGATAGAGACGAAAGGGTAGTGAATGAGCACCCCCAACCCCCACCCCCGAATCATTAAATCTTCATCAGAGACTTCTGAGCTTGGTTGTTGTCTGTAGACCTAACAATTTAAAAGCTCTTGGAATATGGCCAGGGGAAGGCATTTAGTGGATCCATATTATATAAGGCATCAAAACTCCCATGAATCTCAAGAAGTTCTTTAGATAAACATGGTGATGTATTTATGAACATTCTAGTTTCTTTCATCCTTATGCATGGAAAATGAGTCTTTTTCTCTCATATGAAGAGCTCATTTCAATGTAGTCATGTGCTTCTTAATGGACACTTCAACCCCAAGACAGGTCACAAATATAACAGTGGACCCCTAAGATTGTGTAACCTAGTGATGTCATAGCCAGCTTAGTTTGTGTGAGTGAGCTGTGTGATGTTTGCTCAGCAGTGGGGATGGCAACAGCACAGCCCTTAGAATACGCCCCAGTTATGATTAAGCTGCAGGTGACTGTGAAAAACTTTGCGGCTGCTGTTCACTGCTGGCTCACGCCTGTAATCCTGGCTACTCAGTAGGTGGAGATCTGAGAATTGCAGTTCAAAGCCAGCCTAGTCAGCCAAGTCTATGAGACTCTTATCTCCAACAAACTAAGAAAAAGCTGGAAAAGGCACTGTGGCTCAAGTGGTAGAACGCTAGCCTTGAGCACAGAGAGGCTCAGGGATAGCACCCAAGACCCTGAGTCCAAGCCCCGGGACTGGGATAAAAAGGACTACTGCCTGTAATTTCTTATAGTTGCGGTTGGTTTTTGTCTCATGATAACTAGTTCAGGCACAGTTTAGACGTTTCAATTTCAGGTTATACAGCATAAAAGCTTTTAGTATTTGTATTTAGTATTTGTATTTGACCATCTTTGAGATATATTATTTTTTCAGTGAAGGCTTTTGATGAGAAGACAAAGCGTGGATGTTTGACATTGTGTGTTTTCATCCTGAGTAGTTGAGAAAGACCTCAGAAGTAAGATATTCAAGGGAAGAACTTTTCCAGGACAGGAATGAAATCACAGCTGCCCCTGCCCCATAGAGATGATGTTAATTTCCCCGACAGTGGGTAGGGTAGGTATAGGACTTCACAAATCACACCTGGCAGGAAAGAGCATCTTTTGAATATACAAAAAAAATCCAGTACACGGGCTGTGTGTATGGGGGGAGCTTAAATTTAATTTGGAGATTCATAACAAACTTGGTAAAATGTTGAAAAGTGACCACACTGAGTTCTATTTCCAGAGGAGATACTATTGTTTTTATGATGCTTCATGTAGGCCAGTGATTGAACTCTTGTCATCTGGGAGAAAGCTATTATCCTTAAGAGTTTGCTGTCTATTCCCTGGGATGATTATTACAGACTTTGTTTTTTCCATCTTGCTTTTTTTGGGGTCAGTCCTGGGCCTTGGATTCAGGGCCTGAGCACTGTCCCTGGCTTCTTCCCGCTCAATGCTAGAACTCTGCCACCAGAGCCACAGCGCCCCTTCTGGCCGTTTTCCATATATGTGGTGCTGGGGAATCGAGCAGAGAGCTTCTTGCCACTAGGCCATATTCCCAGCCCTGTTTTTCCATCTTAATGTGATAAATGAATAATAAACAGCAATTCTCTTGGGTTGTTGTTTATTGGTTGCTCTATCACCTGCTTTCCTTCTTGCCACCACTAGAACTCTGCATTACATCAGTTTTTACCTGGCTCCTTGGGAGGGAACTCTGAAGGGGCACATTCAAACACACAGAACCAGATGGGGTTTTTGGTGAGTTACAGAAATAAACTCAGTTCTGCTTGTCCAATGAACAAGACATCACCCAAACGCAGGCTTGTGTTAAAAGATTCTGGAGAAAACCAGCTGATGCAGGATATCTTAGGGAATGAGCTGCTGGCCAAAAGGGCTTAGAAAGAAGATATGGCACTTCCCACCTGATTTGGCTTGAACCTCTGTCGACATGTGTGACTAAGACTTGTCACCCAGACATCTGTTTGCAGGACAGAGTGAGACAAGTGTGACCTCAACTCAGTTCCTGTGGACACTGCCCATCCATTCAAGTTGACACTCTTGATGACAGGCTGAGTCTCAGAGCCAAGGGTCGGTAGCAAAGAAAGCAAATTTGTGTTGTTTGTACTCACTGATGGCTTCTGCTAGAATTCAGGTCTTACTGGGGTTTTCCCAGGTAGCCTCTGTGGGAAGGCTTTGAGGACGATTTATTGAATGGCTTCTCACAGTAGGAGAGGGCTCTTTGTGATTTACTTTCTATAACTAGGAGAGTTTTATGTGCTAGCAATCTTAGGATTTGTCCCCTGGGCAGAGGGACTCCAGAGCTAGAAGCCTAATAAGGAATCCAGAATGAGCTGGATATGTCTAGACTGCAATCTTAGATCTGATACTAAATAATGGTGTGACTGTGATCAAATGAATGCACTTCATTTTTTTCACCAGGAAAAAAAAAGAGTAGAAATTCCTTCTCCATTGTACGATTTATGTAAATTGTTTGGCATATTAGTGTTTAGAGCTTAAATAATACTTCTGTTTTTTTGTGTTGGTTTTTTTTTTGTAATTTTCTCAGAAAGACTAGGCAAATTCCTCTTACCACTAAAGCTGCACCCACAGTTCATTAGTCTTTTTCTTACATTCCTTCCTCTGCTCCACAGAGGAACAAGTGGGAAATGTTGCAAAAAGTTTCTCAGAACCTAACGCTAATGTACATGGGTGTTAGTTAAACATCTGTAGGTCATTTATAAAGATAATCCTGCTGTCAGTATCTCTTGGTGTTGTAGCAGTGGAATTTGGGGTTTTCATGATACCTAGTTTTGTCTCCAAAGTGTTCACCAAAATGACAGGGGAAACAGACCCATTTAGACCGAAGCATACCGGGTAGAAAGACTTGGATTTATTGGGCATGGACTTAGTAAAGAGTGTCTTTACAGCTTCAATATGAGATGTTGACCAAAATGAGTGTCTTCTCCATCTGACTCGTAGCCCTATTCAAATCAGATTTATTTATACAGTGATATTTATAACATAAAATTGGACAGTCATTATATATCATCTTTGTCCTCAGTAGAAGGCATATTTACCTTTTTTGTAAGATCAAGAGACGCTCTAGATACCAAAAGAAAATTTTCTTTTAAGAACCCCAAATAATTCATCAAAGCTATGTTTAGCAGATTTGCGTTAGCAATGGCAGAGACAAGGAAATAACAGCTCCTATTTGTGGCTTGATCCCTGTCATACCTGACTGTCTCTAAGAGAGTAACTTGGCTCGTCACTATGGCTACAGAATTCTACTTCAGGTTGTGTTCTTTGGATCTTCCATGAAGTATGCATAAAGCAGGCATATATACAGAAAGGTTTCTCTGTCCAGCCAATGAAGAACGATGGGAATGGATACACCATTCAAGTGATAAGAACTCATTCATCAGTACCATTGGCCTCCTCAGCCTATTAGGTGTTGAAAAGATATGTCCCGGCCATCCCAGAGGACCATGCACAGATCATCACAGACAGGAGAAGAAGGTTCAAAAGGAGGTTTATTAGTGGGGCCATAGTTCCCATGGGAGAGGGAGCTACATGGTGTCTGCACCTTATCCAGGTGGCAGCTTCTCTCTCTGGGGGTAAAGGGGAAGTAGACAGGTAGTGAGTAGGAGTGGCTCATTAGGTATGGGTGGATCTGGGGGCTAGTGGGAGGAGCTGAGGACCTGAGGCTAAGGAAATGCAAACAGGTATAAGAACCTCTGTGGTGTCATCCATGAAGAATAGGAAATGAAGAAAGCCACCTTGGCTTTTTCATTAACATGTTACACAATCTTGTGGAAATCATTTCCACATATGGCTTTTACAAACTGGTCATATCATTGTAAGTAAGAGCTGGGCAATAACGGCTTAGCATCTTAGTCAATTCTCTACCTAGCATAAATTCTAAACAGTACCAGATTTTGGGATTTTTTTTTGGGGGGGGGGCAAATGAGGCAGACTTGCCCTGTATCCTCATGGAGTTTCTAGTTCCATGAAGATGACACCAAATGTTAATTTGAAAAGGACTTTCCATGTGGGATAAGCAAAATCAAGAGGAGTACATTTTGGAGCATATAACCTAAATCTATGAACTTTTTACAATATGGGAAGTTGTTTAAATGGTTTGGTGGTAGAGAAAGAAAACTATACTTATGTTTCAGAAATTCATAATAGAAGAAAATATGGCTCCTGAGAAAATCTGTAGGAATGGATACAAAGTTTGTTGGTTGCCTTTTGAATTTCTAAGAATTGATGGATAGGTAGATAAAGGTACACTGGTAGCGGTTCTGCTGATATTCCAAATGAAAGAAACATGATATTTTTTTTCTTGGTCATGGGGCTTGAACTCTGGGCCTGGGCTCTGTCCCTGAGCTCTTCAGCTCTACTCCCTGAGCCACTTTCTAAACATGATTTTTAATATAGAATGGACAGCCTGTTCTATATGATGGTAGTCTACTCTATTCTATGAAGAGTGAGAATAAAGTTGAGAACTTCTTGTGTGGAGTGTTTAACAGCTACCGATAAAAAGTGAGACTAGAAGCCATCTGGTGGTGGCTCAGTTATAATTCTAGCTTCTTAGGAGATTGCAATCTGAAGGTTGGGATTCAAAGCCAGCCTAGGCAGGAACTTCCATGAGTCTCTCACCTTCAATAGCCACCAAAAAGCCAAAGTAGAGCTGTGGCTCAAGTGATAGAAAGCCAGCCTTGAGCGAAAAAGTTAAGGGGCATTGCCCAGGCCCTGAGGTCAAGCCCTAGTATGAGCATACACAGAAAGTAGATACTTCTTAAGGTATCCTCTATACTTATGAAATGACTATTTACAAAGTGGGAGTAAATGCCAACAAGTGCAAGTACCCTCATTCCCAAGTGGGAGCAGTACAGATCCTGGTGATGGATTGAGGACGCCCCAGTATGGTGATGGACGTAAATGTTCATGCTTGCTTTGAGATAGAGCACTCTTCCCCCTGGTGTCAGAGCCTTTGTGTTCCTTTGCTAATCCAGTTGACTTGAGCATATAAAACTCCATGTCTTGCTGTATACATTTTCAATGATACAGAGAACAGAAACAGTTTTACCTTAAGAAACTTGAATAAGCAACTTGAGATGGTGAATGTTATGGAAATGAAAATGGCAGATATTCTCCACTTCCTGTGACACAGATCAGGGCACAGTGATGAGGGTGCCCCCACGAATATCCCCAGTAAGTCTTTCTCAGGCCTACTGAATCCAAAAGGCTGGACATGACATGCTCAGTGACTTTTCTGCTGAGAGTGGACAAGGACAAGTTGCCTTTTGAAGGGGTGTTCTTGTTTTCTTCTCTTTTGTCTGCCTTGTTTACAAATGAAGAAGCTAATTCTTCCAATTCTTGCTCTGTGATGCTTGGCTTGGAACTTGAGGCCTTTTCCTTGCTTCCAGTTCCTTCTTTTTTTTTTTTTTTTTTTTATTGGCTTTTGAGTTATCTTTGGATAGTCTTTTGGGCTGGCCAGCCCTCCCCTTCCTCTATCTCTTCCACCTTTCTCCTTTTCCTCTGCCCTTTTCACTCTTCTTCCCTTTAACTCCTCCTCCCCTCCCTCCCCTGCTTTTCATTTGATCAGGTGGTCTCAAGACTGTGCTCCTCCCTACCTCTGTTCCCCAGTATCTGGGAAACAGAAGTGTGCCACGATGTCCGGCTTCCTTTCCCTTTCTCACTGTAGTAATTCCGTTGGTAATTATGTAAAAGGATACCAATACTACATGGAGTTTCAATTCACTGTAGCTTATTCGATGTGTAGGAGCAAGCATTCTTTCAAGGCCACAGTCTGCTCTGCTTCTGATTGCTTTGTAAGGGTGTAAAATCAACTCTGTGACATGACCCACATGGAAGCCATCCAAGACCTATCATGAAAAACTGTTTGGGTGCTCTCCTTAACACGTTAGAGACTCTCTGGGGTGGTTTGGTGGAAGTGGAGAATGTGAAAACTGTTTATGGATGACTGAGCAGCAGGCTGAAACCTGAAACCCAGGATATGACTGGCTACACCTAGAAGCATTGCTACCTAACCTGGCTTGCCAAGATGGGTGAAGTTTGGTGGGGTGGTTTAAAGTGCCATGGAATTTCACAATGCCCCCAATCCCTCCCCAATTTGTGTTAACAATGGTGATTCTTACGTGGAGATAGGAGGAACTGAGCTAAATAGGAGTTCACTGCTCCACCAGTTTCTTCCCAATTGAATTGTGAGCTATCCCTTGTCTTCTTTGGTGTTGGACAAAATCAGTAGAGAAAGCAGATAGTTTCTCCAACCCATCAGCTCTAAGATACCTGAAATGCAGTCAATGTTGCACTTGTGTATAGTAGATACAGCCACAGCCATGAACTTTGGGCTAGTATTCCAACAGCTAGAATAAGTGGAATTAATACTGTCATTCAACTTACTGTGGAACTTCTTCCCCTCAAAATTTGGAAATTTCTATGAGTACAGGATAATTTGGAATTGCGATGACACTTCTGACGTCATTGCATCCAGAGACGTCACTGCCTCTTCAGTTGAAGGCCTTATTCTCTTCATGAATGGTAGTTGAAATGTATTCATTTCCTTCATAATTTGTTCCTTACATTGATCACTAGATTCATGCAGTTTTTGTTATAAGGGCATATTTATAGGCTTTGACACCTAAAATGTAAAAAAAAAATTATAATTTCAATTTATAGGCGTTCTGTTCTTCATTATGGACATGAAGCTTTAATTCTTGTATTTAAAATATATTCACACGTTATAAAATACAATGATCATATTTACTCTAATTGAGTAAATTGTATCAAGCTCTAGCTTGTACATTATGCTATAACCGGGAGTCAGAATATATGTCTAGATAGTCTTCTTTGTTATCGGTTCCTCTCGCCTCTTCTCCCACTTTTCTCACCTCTTTTCCTCCTCTTCCTTCTCCCTTTTCTTCCCAAAGAGCTCAGTGTTCCTCACTGAACGTGAGGAACCTATTCCTTAATCTGTTCGCACTAGGAAGTTGGGGAAATGCACAATGTAACCCACTGTGATATCATACATCACAAACATCAACATCTCTCACCCCATCCGTCTGCCTTAAAGTCTGAGATTTTTTTAAGCCTTTAAGTCATCCCAGTTTTTGACATGTTTCTGTGCATTTTTTCATTTTTCTTTGTGCTTTTATACTTTTTGTTGCCAGCACCAGGGCTTGTACCCAGGTCCTGAGTGCTATTCCTTAGCCTTTGCACTCAAGGATAGTGGTCTACCACTTGAACCACAGCTCTGTTTCCTGATTTTTGGTGATTAATTGTAGATAAGAGACTTTCTGGTGCATGCTTTCTTTGAACCTTGATTCTCAGAAATCATTCTCTTGAGGATTACAGACATGAGCCACTGGCACCTTGCTCCTTTGAGCTTTTATTCTTCACACATACACACATAGAGTCTTGTCAACAAGTTGCTGCTGCCATTAACTTTTTAATATAGTTATTGTTAACACTAGAGTTTTGTTGAGCAGTTAATGTTTAGCTGGCCAAATAGTATCTGCAATATAACTTTCCCCCAAATTACAATGTCCCTTAGTATCTGAAGTGGGTTGGCTCTACAACCCATGTGGCTAATGAAGTTCTTTTGATATAAAACAGTATAATACTTGCATATAAACTACAAACATCCTTCATATACTTTGTCTTCTCTAGATTGCTTACAGTAAGTAATATAATTGAAATAATGTGTAGCTAGATTTTATACCATATTATAGGGCATTATGACAAGAAAACAGTGTGAATGTGTTTTAGTACAGATGCACTGCTTTTCCCTTAAAGATGTACAATCTGTAATTGGTTGAATTTGCATATGCAGAGTATTTATTTGTGCATTATTTATAGAAACTATGCTGTAAGAAAGTTGGTCTTTGGTAAAATGATGATGGTTCTATGTTGAAACTGAAATGGACACCATGAGGAGACTGTTAGTTTTGTGTCTGCATTTAAATGACAGGCAGATCTTGAGAAATTACTAATATTGTAGCCAATATTGACTGAGAAATCCAATGCATTTCACAGAGAGAGTGTAAATCTGGCCACATTGTAACGAGTACAACAGAAGGAAAATTGAAAGACTATCTTGTTCCCATTGAAATGAATG
>NW_025960536.1:0-42206 GCF_023159225.1 Perognathus longimembris pacificus
ACAGGGGAAAGGATAATGTACTGAGAACTCCTCAGAAGAATCTGATTTTTGGTGAGGGGAGAGAGATAAAAGCTCATTTAAGAACGACATGAACATGCTGCGTAGGTAGCTGTTTATCAGTAAATATCTCCAAATAGATTAAGAAACGCAGTAGCTTAATAAATTAAGTACTTCCTGGTATGTTTACTGTACTGGTAACTCCCCAAAAGAATCTGGATTGTGGTGAGGGAACAGAGAAAAAAGCTCACTTAGGACCTGGACTGACGAAGGGGGTAGGCAGCAGGATATCAGGGAGTAAACCTTCTGAGAATAAAAACAGCTGGAGCTTGTTAAGGTAATTACACAGCGGAAAGGATAATGTACTAGGAACTCCTCAGAAGAATCTGATTTGTGGTGAGGGGAGAGAGATAAAAGCTCAATTAGGAACGACATGAACATGCTGCGTAGGTAGCTGTTTATCAGTAAATATCTCCACTGAAATTAAGAAAAGCAGTAGCTTAATGAATTAAGTACTTCCTGGTATGGTTACTGTACTGGTAACTCCCCAAAAGAATCTGGATTGTGGTGAGGGAACAGAGAAAAAAGCTCATTTAGGACCTGCACTTACGAAGGGGGTAGGCAGCTGTATATCAGGGAGTAAACCTTCTGAGAATAAAAACAGCTGGAGCTTGTTAAGGTAATTACACAGGGGAAAGGATAATGTACTGGGACCTCCTCAGAAGAGTCTGATTTGTGGAGAGGGGAGAGAGATAAAAGCTCATTTAGGAACGACATGAACATGCTGCGTAGGTAGCTGTTTATCAGTAAATATCTCCACTGAGATTAAGAAAAGCAGTAGCTTAATAAAATAAGTACTTCCTGGTATGGTTACTGTACTGGTAACTCCCCAAAAGAATCTGGATTGTGGTGAGGGAAAGGGGAAAAAATCTCATTTAGGACCTGCATTTACGAAGGGGGTAGGCAGCTGTATATCAGGGAGTAAACATTCTGAGAATAAAAACAGCTGGAGCTTGTTAAGGTAATTACACAGGGGAAAGGATAATGTACTGGGAACTCCTCAGAAGAATCTGATTTGTGGTGAGGGGAGAGAGATAAAAGCTCATTTAGTAACGACTTGAACATGCTGCGTAGGTAGCTGTTTATCATTAAATATCTCCACTGAGATTAAGAAAAGCAGTAGCTTAATAAATTAAGTACTTCCTGGTATGGTTACTGTATTGGTAACTCCCCAAAAGAATCTGGATTGTGGTGAGGAAACAGAGAAAAAAGCCCCTTTAGGACCTGCACTTACGAAGGGGGTAGGCAGCTGTATATCAGGGAGTAAACCTTCTGAGAATAAAAACAGCTGGAGCATGTTAAGGTAATTACACAGGGGAAAGGATAATGTACTGGGAACTCCTCATAAGAATCTGATTTGTGGTGAGGGGAGAGAGATAAAAGCTCATTTAGGAACGACATGAACATGCTGCGTAGGTAGCTGTTTATCAGTAAATATCTCCACTGAGATTAAGAAAAGCAGTAGCTTAATAAATTAAGTACTTCCTGGAATGTTTACTGTACTGGTAACTCCCCAAAAGAATCTGGATTGTGGTGAGGGAACAGAGAAAAAAGCTCATTTAGGACCTGCACTTACGAAGGGGTTAGGCAGCTGTATATCACGGAGTAAACCTTCTGAGAATAAAAACAGCTGGAGTTTGTTAAGGTAATTACACAGGGGAAAGGATAATGTACTGGGAACTCCTCAGAAGAATCTGATTTGTGGTGAGGGGAGAGAGATAAAAGCTCATTTAGGAACGACATGAACATGCTGCTTAGGTAGCTGTTTATCAGTAAATATCTCCACTGAGATTAAGAAAAGCAGTAGCTTAATAAACTAAGTACTTCCTGGTATGTTTACTGTACTGGTAACTCCCCAAAAGAATCTGGATTGTGGAGAGGGAACAGAGAAAAAAGCTCATTTAGGACCTGCACTTACGAAGGGGGTAGGCAACTGTATATCAGGGAGTAAACCTTCTGAGAATAAAAACAGCTGGAACTTGTTAAGGTAATTACACAGGGGAAAGGACAATGTACTGGGAACTCCTCAGAAGAGTCTGATTTGTGGAGAGGGGAGAGAGATAAAAGCTCATTTAGGAACGACATGAACATGCTGCGTAGGTAGCTGTTTATCAGTAAATATCTCCACTGAGATTAAGAAAAGCAGTAGCTTAATAAATTAAGTACTTCCTGGTATGGTTACTGTACTGGTAACTCCCCAAAAGAATCTGGATTGTGGTGAGGGAAAGGGGAAAAAATCTCATTTAGGACCTGCATTTACGAAGGGGGTAGGCAGCTGTATATCAGGGAGTAAACATTCTGAGAATAAAAACAGCTGGAGCTTGTTAAGGTAATTACACATGGGAAAGGATAATGTACTGGGAACTCCTCAGAAGAATCTGATTTGTGGTGAGGGGAGAGAGATAAAAGCTCATTTATTAACGACTTGAACATGCTGCGTAGGTAGCTGTTTATCATTAAATATCTCCACTGAGATTAAGAAAAGCAGTAGCTTAATAAATTAAGTACTTCCTGGTATGGTTACTGTATTGGTAACTCCCCAAAAGAATCTGGATTGTGGTGAGGGAACAGAGAAAAAAGCCCCTTTAGGACCTGCACTTACGAAGGGGGTAGGCAGCTGTATATCAGGGAGTAAACCTTCTGAGAATAAAAACAGCTGGAGCATGTTAAGGTAATTACACAGGGGAAAGGATAATGTACTGGGAACTCCTCAGAAGAATCTGATTTGTGGTGAGGGGAGAGAGATAAAAGCTCATTTAGGAACGACATGAACATGCTGCGTACGTAGCTGTTTATCAGTAAATATCTCCACTGAGATTAAGAAAAGCAGTAGCTTAATAAATTAAGTACTTCCTGGGATGGTTACTGTACTGGTAACTCCCAAAAGAATCTGGGTTGTGGTGAGGGAACAGAGAAAAAAGCTCATTTAGGAACTGCACTTACGAAGGGGGTAGGCAGCTGTATATCAGGGAGTAAACCTTCTGAGAATCAAAACAGCTGGAGCTTGTTAAGGTAATTACACAGGGGAAAGGATAATGTACTGGGAACTCCTCAGAAGAATCTGATTTGTGGTGAGAGGAGAGAGATAAAAGCTCATTTAGGAACGACATGAACATGCTGCGTAGGTAGCTGTTTATCAGTAAATATCTCCACTGAGATTAAGAAAAGCAGTAGCTTAATAAATTAAGTACTTCCTGGTATGGTTACTGTACTTGTAACTCCCCAAAATAATCTGGATTTGGTGAGGGAACAGAGAAAAAAGCTCATTTAGGTCCTGCACTTACGAAGGGGGTAGGCAGCTGTATATCAGGGAGTAAACCTTCTGAGAATAAAAAAGGCTGGAGCTTGTTACGGTAATTACACAGGGGAAAGGATAATGTACTGGGAACTCCTCAGAAGAATCTGATTTATGGTGAGGGGAGAGAGATAAAAGCTCATTTAGGAACGACATGATCATGCTGCGTAGGTAGCTGTTTATCAGTAAATATCTCCACTGAGATTAAGAAAAGCAGTAGCTTAATAAATTAAGTACTTCCTGGTATGGTTACTGTACTGGTATCTCCCCAAAAGAATCTGGATTGTGGTGAGGGGACATAGAAAAAAGCTCATTTAGGACCTGCACTTACGAAGGGGTTAGGCAGCTGTATATCAGGGTGTAAACCTTCTGAGAATAAAAACAGCTGGAGCTTGTTAAGGTAATTACACAGGGGAAAGGATAATGTACTGGGAACTCCTCAGAAGAATCTGAATTGTGGTGAGGGGAGAGAGATTAAAGCTCATTTAGGAACGACATGAACATGCTGCGTACGTAGCTGTTTGTCAGTAAATATCTCCATTGAGATTAAAAAAGCAGTAGCTTAATAAATTAAGTACTTCCTGGTATGGTTACTGTACTGGTAACTCCCCAAACGAATGTGGATTGTGGTGAGGGAACAGAGAATAAAGCTCATTTAGGACCTGCATTTACGAAGGGGGTAGGCAGCTGTATATCAGGGAGTAAACCTTCTGAGAATAAAAACAGCTGGAGCTTGTTAAGGTAATTACAGAGGAAAAGGATAATGTACTTGGAACTCCTCAGAAGAATCTGATTCGTGGTGAGGGAAGAGAGATAAAAGCTCATTTAGGAACGACATGAACATGCTGCGTTGGTAGCTGTTTATCAGTAAATATTTCCACTGAGATTAAGAAAAGCAGTAGCTTAATAAATTAAGTACTTCCTGGTATGGTTACTGTACTGGTCCCTCCCCAAAAGAATCTGGATTGTGGTGAGGGAACAGAGAAAAAAGCTCATTTAGGACGTGCACTTACGAAGGGGGTAGGCAGCTGTATATCAGGGAGTAAGCCTTCTGAGAATAAAAACAGCTGGAGCTTGTTAAGGTAATTACACAGGTAAAAAGATGAAGTACTGGGAACTCCTCAGAGGAATCTGATTTGTGGTGAGTGGAGAGAGATAAAAGCTCATTTAGGAACGACATGAACATGCTGCATACGTAGCTGTTTATCAGTAAATATCTCCACTGAGATTAAGAAAAGCAGTAGCTTAATAAATTACGTACTTCCTGGTATGGTTACTGTACTGGTAACTCCCCAAAAGAATCTGGATTGTGGTGAGGGAACAGAGAAAAAAGCTCATTTAGGACCTGCACATACAAAGGGGGTAGGCAGCTGTATATCAGGGAGTAAACCTTCTAAGAATAAAAACAGCTGGAGCTTGTTAAGGTAATTACACAGGGGAAAGGGTAATGTACCGGGAACTACTCAGAAGAATCTGATTTGTGGTGAGGGGAGAGAGATAAAAGCTCATTTAGGAACGACAGGAACATGCTGCGTACATAGCTGTTTATCAGTAAATATCTCCACTGAGATTAAGAAAAGCAGTAGCTTAATAAATTAAGTACTTCCTGGTATGGTTACTGTTCTGGTAACTCCACAAAAGAATCTGGATTGTGGTGAGGGAACAGAGAAAAAAGCTCATTTAGGACCTGCACTTAGGAAGGGGGTAGGCAGCTGTATATCAGGGAGTAAACCTTCTGAGAATAAAAACAGCTGGAGCTTGTTAAGGTAATTACACAGGGGAAAGGATAATGTACTGGGAACTCCTCAGAAGAATCTGATTTGTGGTGAGGGGAGAGAGATAAAAGCTCATTTAGGAACGACATGAACATGCTGCGTAGGTAGCTGTTTATCAGTTAATATCTCCACTGAGATTAAGAAAAGCAGTAGCTTAATAAATTAAGTACTTCCTGGTATGATTACTGTACTGGTAACTCCCCAAAAGAATCTGGATTGTGGTGAGGGGACAGAGAAAAAAGCTCATATAGGACCTGCACTTACGAAGGGGGTAGGCAGCAGTATATCAGGGAGTAAACCTTCTGAGAATAAAAACAGCTGGAGCTTGTTAAGGTAATTACACAGGGGAAAGGATAATGTACTGGGAACTCCTCAGAAGAATCTGATTTGTGGTGAGGGGAGAGAGATAAAAGCTCATTTAGGAACGACATGAACATGCTGCGTAGGTAGCTGTTTATCAGTAAATATCTCCAATGAGATTAAGAAAAGCAGTAGCTTAATAAATTAAGTACTTCCTGGTATGGTTACTGTACTGGTAACTCCCCAAAAGAATCTGGATTGTGGTGAAGGAACAGAGAAAAAAGGTCATTTAGGACCTGCACTTACGAAGGGGGTAGGCAACTGTATATCAGGGAGTAAACCTTCTGAGAATAAAAACAGCTGGAGCATGTTAAGGTAATTACACCGGGGAAAGGATAATGTACTGGGAACTCCTCAGAGGAATCTGATTTGTGGTGAGGGGAGAGAGATAAAAGCTCATTTAGGAACGACATGAACATGCTGCGTAGGTAGCTGTTTATCAGTAAATATCTCCACTGAGATTAAGAAAAGCAGTAGCTTAATAAATTAAGACTTCCTTCTATGGTTACTGTACTGGTAACTCCCCAAAAGAATCTGGATTGTGGTGAGGGAACAGAGAAAAAAGCTCATTTAGGACATGCACTTACGAAGGGGGTAGGCAGCTGTATATCAGGGAGTAAACATTCTGAGAATATAAACAGCTGGAGCTTGTTAAGGTAATTACACAGGGGAAAGGATAATGTACTGGGAACTCCTCAGAAGAATCTGATTTTTGGTGAGGGGAGAGAGATAAAAGCTCATTTAGGAACGACATGAACATGCTGCGTAGGTAGCTGTTTATCAGTAAATATCTCCACTGAGATTAAGAAAAGCAGTAGCTTAATAAATTAAGTACTTCCTGGTATGGTTACTGTACTGGTAACTCCCCAAAAGAATATGGATTGTGGTGAGGGAACAGAGAAAAAAGCTCATTTAGGACCTGCACTTACGAAGGGGGTGGGCAGCTATATATCAGGGAGTAAACCTTCTCAGAATAAAAACAGCTGGAGCTTGTTAAGGTAATTAAACAGGGGAAAGGATAATGTACTGGGAACTCCTCAGAAGTATCTGATTTTTGGTGAGGGGAGAGAGATAAAAGCTCATTTAGCAAAGACATGAACATGCTGAGTAGGTAGCTGTTTATCAGTAAATATCTCCACTGAGATTAAGAAAAGCAGTAGCTTAATAAATTAAGTACTTCCTGGTATGGTTACTGTACTGGTAACTCCCCAAAAGAATCTGGATTGTGGTGAGGGAACAGAGAAAAAAGCTCATTTAGGACCTGCACTTACGATGGGGGTAGGCAGCTGTATATCAGGGATTAAACCTTCTGAGAATAAAAACAGCTGGAGCTTGTTAAGGTAATTACACAGGGGAAAGGATAGTGTACTGGGAACTCCTCAGAAGAATCCGATTTGTGGTGAGGGGAGAGAGATAAAAGCTCATTTAGGAACGACATGAACATGCTGCGTAGGTAGCCGTTTATCAGTAAATATCTCCAATAAGATTAAGAAACGCAGTAGCTTAATAAATTAAGTACTTCCTGGTATGTTTACTGTACTGGTAACTCCCCAAGAGAATCTGGATTGTGGTGAGGGAACAGAGAAAAAAGCTCATTTAGGACCTGGACTGACGAAGGGGGTAGGCAGCAGGATATTAGGGAGTAAACCTTCTGAGAATAAAAACAGCTGGATCTTGTTAAGGTAATTACACAGGGGAAAGGATAATGTACTGGGAACTCCTCATAAGAATCTGATTTGTGGTGAGGGGAGAGAGACAAAAGCTCATTTAGGAACGACATGAACATGCTGCGTAGGTAGCTGTTTATCAGTAAATATCTCCACTGAGATTAAGAAAAGCAGTAGCTTAATAAATTAAGTACTTCCTGGTATGGTTACTGTACTGGTCACTCCCCAAAAGAATCTGGATTAGGGTGAGGGAACAGAGAAAAAAGTTCATTTAGGACCTGCACTTACGATGGGGGTAGGCAGCTGTATATCAGGGAGTAAACCTTCTGAGAATAAATACAGCTGGAGCTTGTTAAGGTAATTAAACAGGGGAAAGGATAATGTACTGAGAACTCCTCAGAAGAATCTGATTTTTGGTGAGGGGAGAGAGATAAAAGCTCATTTAAGAACGACATGAACATGCTGCGTAGGTAGCTGTTTATCAGTAAATATCTCCACTGAGATTAAGAAAAGCAGTAGCTTAATAAATTAATTACTTCCTGGTATTTTTACTGTACTGGTAACTCCCCAAAAGAATCTGGATTGTGGTGAGGGAACAGAGAAAAAAGCTCATTTAGGACCTGCACTGACGAAGGGGTTAGGCAGCTGTATATCAGGGAGTAAACCTTCTGAGAATAAAAACAGCTGGATCTTGTTAAGGTAATTACACAGGGGAAAGGATAATGTACTGGGAACTCCTCAGAAGCGTCTGATTTGTAGTGAAAGGAGAGAGAAAAAATCTCCTTTAGGAACGACATGGACATGCTGCGTAGGTAGCCGTTTATCAGTAAATATCTCCACTGAGATTAAGAAAAGCAGTAGCTTAATAAATTAAGTACTACCTGGTATGGTTACTGTACTGGTAACTCCCCAAAAGAATCTGGATTGTGGTGAGGGAACAGAGAAAAAAGCTCATTTAGGACCTGCACTTACGACGGGGGTAGGCAGCTGTATATTAGGGATTAAACCTTCTGAGAATAAAAACAGCTGGAGCTTGTTAAGGTAATTACACAGGGGAAAGGATAATGTACTGGGAACTCCTCAGAAGAATCTGATTTGTGGTGAGGGGAGAGAGATAAAAGCTCATTTAGGAACGACATGAACATGCTGCGTAGGTAGCCGTTTATCAGTAAATATCTCAAATAAGATTAAGAAACGCAGTAGCTTAATAAATTAAGTACTTCCTGGTATGTTTACTGTACTGGTAACTCCCCAAAAGAATCTGGATTGTGGTGAGGGAACAGAGAAAAAAGCTCACTTAGGACCTGGACTGACGAAGGGGGTAGGCAGCAGGATATCAGGGAGTAAACCTTCTGAGAATAAAAACAGCTGGAGCTTGTTAAGGTAATTACACAGGGGAAAGG
Source organism: Perognathus longimembris pacificus (assembly GCF_023159225.1). Lineage (NCBI taxonomy): Eukaryota > Metazoa > Chordata > Mammalia > Rodentia > Heteromyidae > Perognathus > Perognathus longimembris. Next base: position 8,558 of record NW_025960536.1, read on the forward strand.
ATAATGTACTAGGAACTCCTCAGAAGAATCTGATTTGTGGTGAGGGGAGAGAGATAAAAGCTCATTTAGGAACGACATGAACATGCTGCGTAGGTAGCTGTTTATCAGTAAATATCTCAACTGAAATTAAGAAAAGCAGTAGCTTAATGAATTAAGTACTTCCTGGTATGGTTACTGTACTGGTAACTCCCCAAAAGAATCTGGATTGTGGTGAGGGAACAGAGAAAAAAGCTCATTTAGGACCTGCACTTACGAAGGGGGTAGGCAGCTGTATATCAGGGAGTAAACCTTCTGAGAATAAAAACAGCTGGAGCTTGTTAAGGTAATTACACAGGGGAAAGGATAATGTACTGGGACCTCCTCAGAAGAGTCTGATTTGTGGAGAGGGGAGAGAGATAAAAGCTCATTTAGGAACGACATGAACATGCTGCGTAGGTAGCTGTTTATCAGTAAATATCTCCACTGAGATTAAGAAAAGCAGTAGCTTAATAAATTAAGTACTTCCTGGAATGTTTACTGTACTGGTAACTCCCCAAAAGAATCTGGATTGTGGTGAGGGAACAGAGAAAAAAGCTCATGTAGGACCTGCACTTACGAAGGGGTTAGGCAGCTGTATATCACGGAGTAAACCTTCTGAGAATAAAAACAGCTGGAGCTTGTTAAGGTAATTACACAGGGGAAAGGATAATGTACTGGGAACTCCTCAGAAGAATCTGATTTGTGGTGAGGGGAGAGAGATAAAAGCTCATTTAGGAACGACATGAACATGCTGCTTAGGTAGCTGTTTATCAGTAAATATCTCCACTGAGATTAAGAAAAGCAGTAGCTTAATAAACTAAGTACTTCCTGGTATGTTTACTGTACTGGTAACTCCCCAAAAGAATCTGGATTGTGGAGAGGGAACAGAGAAAAAAGCTCATTTAGGACCTGCACTTACGAAGGGGGTAGGCAGCTGTATATCAGGGAGTAAACCTTCTGAGAATAAAAACAGCTGGAACTTGTTAAGGTAATTACACAGGGGAAAGGACAATGTACTGGGAACTCCTCAGAAGAGTCTGATTTGTGGAGAGGGGAGAGAGATAAAAGCTCATTTAGGAACGACATGAACATGCTGCGTAGGTAGCTGTTTATCAGTAAATATCTCCACTGAGATTAAGAAAAGCAGTAGCTTAATAAATTAAGTACTTCCTGGTATGGTTACTGTACTGGTAACTCCCCAAAAGAATCTGGATTGTGGTGAGGGAAAGGGGAAAAAATCTCATTTAGGACCTGCATTTACGAAGGGGGTAGGCAGCTGTATATCAGGGAGTAAACATTCTGAGAATAAAAACAGCTGGAGCTTGTTAAGGTAATTACACATGGGAAAGGATAATGTACTGGGAACTCCTCAGAAGAATCTGATTTGTGGTGAGGGGAGAGAGATAAAAGCTCATTTATTAACGACTTGAACATGCTGCGTAGGTAGCTGTTTATCATTAAATATCTCCACTGAGATTAAGAAAAGCAGTAGCTTAATAAATTAAGTACTTCCTGGTATGGTTACTGTATTGGTAACTCCCCAAAAGAATCTGGATTGTGGTGAGGGAACAGAGAAAAAAGCCCCTTTAGGACCTGCACTTACGAAGGGGGTAGGCAGCTGTATATCAGGGAGTAAACCTTCTGAGAATAAAAACAGCTGGAGCATGTTAAGGTAAATACACAGGGGAAAGGATAATGTACTGGGAACTCCTCAGAAGAATCTGATTTGTGGTGAGGGGAGAGAGATAAAAGCTCATTTAGGAACGACATGAACATGCTGCGTACGTAGCTGTTTATCAGTAAATATCTCCACTGAGATTAAGAAAAGCAGTAGCTTAATAAATTAAGTACTTCCTGGGATGGTTACTGTACTGGTAACTCCCAAAAGAATCTGGATTGTGGTGAGGGAACAGAGAAAAAAGCTCATTTAGGATCTGCACTTACGAAGGGGGTAGGCAGCTGTATATCAGGGAGTAAACCTTCTGAGAATCAAAACAGCTGGAGCTTGTTAAGGTAATTACACAGGGGAAAGGATAATGTACTGGGAACTCCTCAGAAGAATCTGATTTGTGGTGAGAGGAGAGAGATAAAAGCTCATTTAGGAACGACATGAACATGCTGCGTAGGTAGCTGTTTATCAGTAAATATCTCCACTGAGATTAAGAAAAGCAGTAGCTTAATAAATTAAGTACTTCCTGGTATGGTTACTGTACTTGTAACTCCCCAAAATAATCTGGATTTTGGTGAGGGAACAGAGAAAAAAGCTCATTTAGGTCCTGCACTTACGAAGGGGGTAGGCAGCTGTATATCAGGGAGTAAACCTTCTGAGAATAAAAACAGCTGGAGCTTGTTAAGGTAATTACACAGGGGAAAGGGTAATGTACCGGGAACTACTCAGAAGAATCTGATTTGTGGTGAGGGGAGAGAGATAAAAGCTCATTTAGGAACGACAGGAACATGCTGCGTACATAGCTGTTTATCAGTAAATATCTCCACTGAGATTAAGAAAAGCAGTAGCTTAATAAATTAAGTACTTCCTGGTATGGTTACTGTTCTGGTAACTCCACAAAAGAATCTGGATTGTGGTGAGGGAACAGAGAAAAAAGCTCATTTAGGACCTGCACTTAGGAAGGGGGTAGGCAGCTGTATATCAGGGAGTAAACCTTCTGAGAATAAAAACAGCTGGAGCTTGTTAAGGTAATTACACAGGGGAAAGGATAATGTACTGGGAACTCCTCAGAAGAATCTGATTTGTGGTGAGGGGAGAGAGATAAAAGCTCATTTAGGAACGACATGAACTTGCTGCGTAGGTAGCTGTTTATCAGTTAATATCTCCACTGAGATTAAGAAAAGCAGTAGCTTAATAAATTAAGTACTTCCTGGAATGTTTACTGTACTGGTAACTCCCCAAAAGAATCTGGATTGTGGTGAGGGAACAGAGAAAAAAGCTCATGTAGGACCTGCACTTACGAAGGGGTTAGGCAGCTGTATATCACGGAGTAAACCTTCTGAGAATAAAAACAGCTGGAGCTTGTTAAGGTAATTACACAGGGGAAAGGATAATGTACTGGGAACTCCTCAGAAGAATCTGATTTGTGGTGAGGGGAGAGAGATAAAAGCTCATTTAGGAACGACATGAACATGCTGCTTAGGTAGCTGTTTATCAGTAAATATCTCCACTGAGATTAAGAAAAGCAGTAGCTTAATAAACTAAGTACTTCCTGGTATGTTTACTGTACTGGTAACTCCCCAAAAGAATCTGGATTGTGGAGAGGGAACAGAGAAAAAAGCTCATTTAGGACCTGCACTTACGAAGGGGGTAGGCAGCTGTATATCAGGGAGTAAACCTTCTGAGAATAAAAACAGCTGGAACTTGTTAAGGTAATTACACAGGGGAAAGGACAATGTACTGGGAACTCCTCAGAAGAGTCTGATTTGTGGAGAGGGGAGAGAGATAAAAGCTCATTTAGGAACGACATGAACATGCTGCGTAGGTAGCTGTTTATCAGTAAATATCTCCACTGAGATTAAGAAAAGCAGTAGCTTAATAAATTAAGTACTTCCTGGTATGGTTACTGTACTGGTAACTCCCCAAAAGAATCTGGATTGTGGTGAGGGAAAGGGGAAAAAATCTCATTTAGGACCTGCATTTACGAAGGGGGTAGGCAGCTGTATATCAGGGAGTAAACATTCTGAGAATAAAAACAGCTGGAGCTTGTTAAGGTAATTACACATGGGAAAGGATAATGTACTGGGAACTCCTCAGAAGAATCTGATTTGTGGTGAGGGGAGAGAGATAAAAGCTCATTTATTAACGACTTGAACATGCTGCGTAGGTAGCTGTTTATCATTAAATATCTCCACTGAGATTAAGAAAAGCAGTAGCTTAATAAATTAAGTACTTCCTGGTATGGTTACTGTATTGGTAACTCCCCAAAAGAATCTGGATTGTGGTGAGGGAACAGAGAAAAAAGCCCCTTTAGGACCTGCACTTACGAAGGGGGTAGGCAGCTGTATATCAGGGAGTAAACCTTCTGAGAATAAAAACAGCTGGATCTTGTTAAGGTAATTACACAGGGGAAAGGATAATGTACTGGGAACTCCTCATAAGAATCTGATTTGTGGTGAGGGGAGAGAGACAAAAGCTCATTTAGGAACGACATGAACATGCTGCGTACGTAGCTGTTTATCAGTAAATATCTCCACTGAGATTAAGAAAAGCAGTAGCTTAATAAATTAAGTACTTCCTGGGATGGTTACTGTACTGGTAACTCCCAAAAGAATCTGGGTTGTGGTGAGGGAACAGAGAAAAAAGCTCATTTAGGATCTGCACTTACGAAGGGGGTAGGCAGCTGTATATCAGGGAGTAAACCTTCTGAGAATCAAAACAGCTGGAGCTTGTTAAGGTAATTACACAGGGGAAAGGATAATGTACTGGGAACTCCTCAGAAGAATCTGATTTGTGGTGAGAGGAGAGAGATAAAAGCTCATTTAGGAACGACATGAACATGCTGCGTAGGTAGCTGTTTATCAGTAAATATCTCCACTGAGATTAAGAAAAGCAGTAGCTTAATAAATTAAGTACTTCCTGGTATGGTTACTGTACTTGTAACTCCCCAAAATAATCAGGATTTTGGTGAGGGAACAGAGAAAAAAGCTCATTTAGGTCCTGCACTTACGAAGGGGGTAGGCAGCTGTATATCAGGGAGTAAACCTTCTGAGAATAAAAAAGGCTGGAGCTTGTTACGGTAAATACACAGGGGAAAGGATAATGTACTGGGAACTCCTCAGAAGAATCTGATTTATGGTGAGGGGAGAGAGATAAAAGCTCATTTACGAACGACATGATCATGCTGCGTAGGTAGCTGTTTATCAGTAAATATCTCCACTGAGATTAAGAAAAGCAGTAGCTTAATAAACTAAGTACTTCCTGGTATGGTTACTGTACTGGTATCTCCCCAAAAGAATCTGGATTGTGGTGAGGGGACATAGAAAAAAGCTCATTTAGGACCTGCACTTACGAAGGGGTTAGGCAGCTATATATCAGGGTGTAAACCTTCTGAGAATAAAAACAGCTGGAGCTTGTTAAGGTAATTACACAGGGGAAAGGATAATGTACTGGGAACTCCTCAGAAGAATCTGAATTGTGGTGAGGGGAGAGAGATTAAAGCTCATTTAGGAACGACATGAACATGCTGCGTACGTAGCTGTTTGTCAGTAAATATCTCCATTGAGATTAAAAAAAGCAGTAGCTTAATAAATTAACTACTTCCTGGTATGGTTACTGTACTGGTAACTCCCCAAACGAATCTGGATTGTGGTGAGGGAACAGAGAATAAAGCTCATTTAGGACCTGCATTTACGAAGGGGGTAGGCAGCTGTATATCAGGGAGTAAACCTTCTGAGAATAAAAACAGCTGGAGCTTGTTAAGGTAATTACAGAGGAAAAGGATAATGTACTTGGAACTCCTCAGAAGAATCTGATTCGTGGTGAGGGAAGAGAGATAAAAGCTCATTTAGGAACGACATGAACATGCTGCGTTGGTAGCTGTTTATCAGTAAATATTTCCACTGAGATTAAGAAAAGCAGTAGCTTAATAAATTAAGTACTTCCTGGTATGGTTACTGTACTGGTCCCTCCCCAAAAGAATCTGGATTGTGGTGAGGGAACAGAGAAAAAAGCTCATTTAGGACGTGCACTTACGAAGGGGGTAGGCAGCTGTATATCAGGGAGTAAGCCTTCTGAGAATAAAAACAGCTGGAGCTTGTTAAGGTAATTACACAGGTAAAAAGATGAAGTACTGGGAACTCCTCAGAGGAATCTGATTTGTGGTGAGTGGAGAGAGATAAAAGCTCATTTAGGAACGACATGAACATGCTGCATACGTAGCTGTTTATCAGTAAATATCTCCACTGAGATTAAGAAAAGCAGTAGCTTAATAAATTACGTACTTCCTGGTATGGTTACTGTACTGGTAACTCCCCAAAAGAATCTGGATTGTGGTGAGGGAACAGAGAAAAAAGCTCATTTAGGACCTGCACTTACAAAGGGGGTAGGCAGCTGTATATCAGGGAGTAAACCTTCTGAGAATAAAAACAGCTGGAGCTTGTTAAGGTAATTACACAGGGGAAAGGGTAATGTACCGGGAACTACTCAGAAGAATCTGATTTGTGGTGAGGGGAGAGAGATAAAAGCTCATTTAGGAACGACAGGAACATGCTGCGTACATAGCTGTTTATCAGTAAATATCTCCACTGAGATTAAGAAAAGCAGTAGCTTAATAAATTAAGTACTTCCTGGTATGGTTACTGTTCTGGTAACTCCACAAAAGAATCTGGATTGTGGTGAGGGAACAGAGAAAAAAGCTCATTTAGGACCTGCACTTAGGAAGGGGGTAGGCAGCTGTATATCAGGGAGTAAACCTTCTGAGAATAAAAACAGCTGGAGCTTGTTAAGGTAATTACACAGGGGAAAGGATAATGTACTGGGAACTCCTCAGAAGAATCTGATTTGTGGTGAGGGGAGAGAGATTAAAGCTCATTTAGGAACGACATGAACTTGCTGCGTAGGTAGCTGTTTATCAGTTAATATCTCCACTGAGATTAAGAAAAGCAGTAGCTTAATAAATTAAGTACTTCCTGGTATGGTTACTGTACTGGTAACTCCCCAAAAGAATCTGGATTGTGGTGAGGGAACAGAGAAAAAAGCTCATTTAGGACCTGCACTTACGAAGGGGGTAGGCAGCAGTATATCAGGGAGTAAACCTTCTGAGAATAAAAACAGCTGGAGCTTGTTAAGGTAATTACACAGGGGAAAGGATAATGTACTGGGAACTCCTCAGAAGAATCTGATTTGTGGTGAGGGGAGAGAGATAAAAGCTCATTTAGGAACGACATGAACATGCTGCGTAGGTAGCTGTTTATCAGTAAATATCTCCAATGAGATTAAGAAAAGCAGTAGCTTAATAAATTAAGTACTTCCTGGTATGGTTACTGTACTGGTAACTCCCCAAAAGAATCTGGATTGTGGTGAGGGAACAGAGAAAAAAGGTCATTTAGGACCTGCACTTACGAAGGGGGTAGGCAACTGTATATCAGGGAGTAAACCTTCTGAGAATAAAAACAGCTGGAGCATGTTAAGGTAATTACACCGGGGAAAGGATAATGTACTGGGAACTCCTCAGAGGAATCTGATTTGTGGTGAGGGGAGAGAGATAAAAGCTCATTTAGGAACGACATGAACATGCTGCGTAGGTAGCTGTTTATCAGTAAATATCTCCACTGAGATTAAGAAAAGCAGTAGCTTAATAAATTAAGACTTCCTGCTATGGTTACTGTACTGGTAACTCCCCAAAAGAATCTGGATTGTGGTGAGGGAACAGAGAAAAAAGCTCATTTAGGACATGCACTTACGAAGGGGGTAGGCAGCTGTATATCAGGGAGTAAACATTCTGAGAATATAAACAGCTGGAGCTTGTTAAGGTAATTACACAGGGGAAAGGATAATGTACTGGGAACTCCTCAGAAGAATCTGATTTTTGGTGAGGGGAGAGAGATAAAAGCTCATTTAGGAACGACATGAACATGCTGCGTAGGTAGCTGTTTATCAGTAAATATCTCCACTGAGATTAAGAAAAGCAGTAGCTTAATAAATTAAGTACTTCCTGGTATGGTTACTGTACTGGTAACTCCCCAAAAGAATATGGATTGTGGTGAGGGAACAGAGAAAAAAGCTCATTTAGGACCTGCACTTACGAAGGGGGTGGGCAGCTGTATATCAGGGAGTAAACCTTCTCAGAATAAAAACAGCTGGAGCTTGTTAAGGTAATTAAACAGGGGAAAGGATAATGTACTGGGAACTCCTCAGAAGTATCTGATTTTTGGTGAGGGGAGAGAGATAAAACCTCATTTAGCAAAGACATGAACATGCTGAGTAGGTAGCTGTTTATCAGTAAATATCTCCACTGAGATTAAGAAAAGCAGTAGCTTAATAAATTAAGTACTTCCTGGTCTGGTTACTGTACTGGTAACTCCCCAAAAGAATCTGGATTGTGGTGAGGGAACAGAGAAAAAAGCTCATTTAGGACCTGCACTTACGAAGGGGGTAGGCAGCTGTATATCAGGGAGTAAACCTTCTGAGAATAAAAACAGCTGGAGCTTGTTAAGGTAATTACACAGGGGAAAGGATAATGTACAGGGAACCCCTCAGAAGAATCTGATTCGTGGTGAGGGCAGAGAGATAAAAGCTCATTTAGGAACGACATGAACATGCTGCGTAGGTAGCTGTTTATCAGTAAATATCTCCACTGAGATTAAGAAAAGCAGTAGCTTAATAAATTAAGTACTTCCTGGTATGGTTACTGTACTGGTAACTCCCCAAAAGAATCTGGATTGTGGTGAGGGAACAGAGAAAAAAGCTCATTTAGGACCTGCACTTACGACGGGGGTAGGCAGCTGTATATCAGGGAGTAAACCTTCTGAGAATAAAAACAGCTGCAGCTAGTTAAGGTAATTACACAGGGGAAAGGATAATGTACTGGGAACTCCTCAGAAGAATCTGATTTGTGGTGAGGGGAGAGAGAAAAGCTCATTTAAGAACGACATGAACATGCTGCGTAGGTAGCTGTTTGTCAGTAAATATCTCCACTGAGATTAAGAAAAGCAGTAGCTTAATAATTTAAGTACTTCCTGGTATGGTTACTGTACTGGTAACTCCCCAAAAGAATCTGGATTGTGGTGAGGGAACAGAGAAAAAAGCTCATTTAGGACCTGCACTTACGAAGGGGGTAGGCAGCAGTACATCAGGGAGTAAACCTTCTGAGAATAAAATCAGCTGGAGCTTGTTAAGGTAATTACACAGGGGTAAGGATAATGTCCTGGGAACTCCTCAGAAGAATCTGATTTGTGGTGAGGGGAGAGAGATAAAAGCTCATTTAGGAACGACATGAACATGCTGCGTACGTAGCTGTTTATCAGTAAATATCTCCACTGAGATTAAGAAAAGCAATAGCTTAATAAATTAAGCACTTCCTGGTATAGTTACTATACTGGTAACTCCCCAACAGAATCTGGATTGTGGTGAGGGAACAGAGAAAAAAGCTAATTTAGGACGTGCACTTACGAACGGGGTAGACAGCTGTATATCAGGGAGTAAAACTTCTTAGAATAAAAACAGCTGGAGCTTGTTAAAGTAATTACATTGGGGAAAGGATAATGTACTGGGAACTCCTCAGAAGAGTCTGATTTGTGGTGAGGGGAGAGAGATAAAAGCTCATTTAGGAACGACATGAACATGCTGCGTACGTTGCTGTTTATCAGTAAATATCTCCACTAAGATTAAGAAAAGCAGTAGCTTAATAAATTAAGTACTTCCTGGTATGGTTACTGTACTGATAACTCCCCAAAAGAATCTCTATTGTGGTGAGGGAACAGAGAAAAAAGCTCATTTAGGACCTGCACATACGAAGGGGGTAGGCAGCTGTATATTAGGGAGTAAATTTTCTGAGAATAAAAACAGCTGGAGCTTGTTAAGGTAATTACACAGGGGAAAGGATAATGTACTGGGAACTCTTCAGAAGAATCTGATTTGTGGTGAAGGGAGAGAGATAAAAGCTCATTTAGGAACGACATGAACATGCTGCGTACGTAGCTGTTTATCAGTAAATATCTCCACTGAGATTAAGAAAAGCAGTAGCTTAATAAATTAAGTACTTCCTGGTATGGTTACTGTACTGGTAACTCCCCAAAAGAATCTGGATTGTGGTGAGGGAACAGAGAAAAAAGCTCATTTAGGACCTGCACTTATGATGGGGGTAGGCAGCTGTATATCAGGGAGTAAACCTTCTGAGAATAAAAACAGCTGGAGCTTGTTAAGGTAATTACACAGGGGAAAGGATAATGTACTGGGAACTCCTCAGAAGAATCTGATTTTTGGTGATGGGAGAGAGATAAAAGCTCATTTAGCAACGACATGAACATGCTGCGTAGGTAGCTGTTTATCAGTAAATATCTCCACTGAGATTAAGAAAAGCAGTAGCTTAATAAATTAAGTACTTCCTGGTATTTTTACTGTACTGGTAACTCCCCAAAAGAATCTGGATTGTGGTGTGGGAACAGAGAAAAAAGCTCATTTAGGACCTGCACTTACGAAGGGGGTAGGCAGCTGTATATCAGGGAGTAAACCTTCTGAGAATAAAAACAGCTGGAGCTTGTTAAGGTAATTATACAGGGGAAAGGATAATGTACTGGGAACTCCTCAGAAGTATCTGATTTTTGGTGAGGGGAGAGAGATAAAAGCTCATTTAGCGACGACATGAACATGCTGCGTAGGTAGCTGTTTATCAGTAAATATCTCCACTGAGATAAAGAAAAGCAGTAGCTTAATAAATTAAGTACTTCCTGGTCTGGTTACTGTACTGGTAACTCCCCAAAAGAATCTAGATTGTGGTGAGGGAACAGAGAAAAAAGCTCATTTAGGACCTGCACTTACGAAGGGGGTAGGCAGCTGTATATCAGGGAGTAAACCTTCTGAGAATAAAAACAGCTGGAGCTTGTTAAGGTAATTTCACAGGGGAAATTATAATGTACAGGGAACCCCTCAGAAGAATCTGATTCGTGGTGAGGGGAGAGAGATAAAAGCTCATTTAGGAACGACATGAACATGCTGCGTAGGTAGCTGTTTATCAGTAAATATCTCCACTGAGATTAAGAAAAGCAGTAGCTTAATAAATTAAGTACTTCCTGGTATGGTTACTGTACTGGTAACTCCCCAAAAGAATCTGGATTGTGGTGAGGGAACAGAGAAAAAAGCTCATTTAGGACCTGCACTTACGAAGGGGGTAGGCAGCTGTATATCAGGGAGTAAACCTTCTGAGAATAAAAACAGCTGGAGCGTGTTAAGGTAATTGTTGGGGTTCTGGACACCCCCTTTCTCCCCCCACGGGGAGAATGGTAACCACAAACTCTATGAAAGAGCACCCAGCCTGGCCCTCCGCCAGCGGAAGGCCAAAGGCGTGCTCACATGGGCAAACGCTAAGTAGAGGACGGGTTGCTGAAGCTTCCCCTCCCCCCAGTGCTCCCACATGTTACCGAGGGCGGAGGCGAGAAGGAAGGCATCAGGGACACGCTGCGGTTGTGGAATGCGTCTCAAAGACTTTAATATGGAAGGGCACTTATATAGAAGTAATGGCGGGAAAGAAAGGGGGCTGGCCAAAGGGTCAGTCATAGGCTAGGGGTCACGTTCATCAAGTGACATCACGAAACTTCCCTTTGTGGGCGGGACAACCCCATCATGGTGGCACGCACGTGTTCACCTCCCAAGGGGTGGAGGTCAAAAAGTGGGAGGGGCTTCTATTGTCCCAAGGCTGGTGGAAGGGCAGTCTTTCCCAGGCCATAATAATCCCCAACATCTCCCCATTTTTTTTTTAAATGCAGGGGATGCTGTAAACACATGGCATGTGTGGGCATAAGGCAAATGCTGACATAAGATCTGTGGGGCCCCTTCCACAAAACTGGGGTGAGGGGTAGGTAAGGGTCCATCCATCTGGCTATGTCCAGAAGTCAGAATCCTCAGCTGGTTTCTGCCAAGTGCAGGAAGGTGCAGACAGCAGCCCTCTTTTGTTGGTGAGGTAGAAGCTGAAACTCTGGCATTCCCGGCAGTTCACAGTAGCTGATAACTCAAACATAAGTGATTAGTAAAACATTCTTTTACATAAACATTGAAGCCAAGGTGTTAAACCTTTGCATTTACCTTTTTAAACATTTCTATCATAAAACATTGGGGTTGCGTGTCAATACCCTCAGCTCCTATTTTCTTTCCAACGGGACTCCCCAAGTCTAGCAGCAGGGGGAGAGGAAAGGAAGAAGCATGGTGCAAAATTCCTTTGGTTTCTTTGTGTGACGCTGTAGGCAGTATTGCCACAGCAAAACATTGAGCCATGAGATGCTCAAGAAGGAATCTAGAAAGCAAACAAGGAAAGGAAGCTTGGTTGCTTCCTACCGTAGGCAGTCCTACTTTCCATGAGCCATGAGATGCTCAAGAAGGAATCTAGAAAGCAGACAAGGAGAGGAAGCTCGGTTGCCTCCTACCGTAGGCAGTCCTACTTTCCATATTTTCATGGGAGAGCAGAAGTCCAACATGGTCCTCCTTTTCCTGGAGAGAACAAGAAAACATTTCTCCAGAGTGGGTGCTCTGGGTTTAATTTTCCAATCTGGAAAAACACATATACTGTACTCCATCCCACACTGATTCGGGATGATTTAAAATTTCTGGATAATTAACATAAGCATAACTAATCCTTAATTAATCCTAGGGAATCCTTAATTAATCCTGGGGAATACCTCCCCCTTTTGTTTTTTTAAAATTATGACACCGGCGGCCACCAGGCAGGGAGTATGGATGGAGGTCTCGTCTTCTGTAGCTACTTCCTGCTGTCAAGGGGGCGACGTAAATCAAGGGCCCCTGGTCAGCCTGGCAGTCCGGTGTAGCTGGCAAAAAGTCCCCATCATTACCATGAGTATGGTCACTAGGGCCAGAGAGCGCTATGGTTTTCTCTAGCCCCCCCTGAGTCTTTGGGCATACCCAGAAGTTTCCAAGGTTGGTGCCTCCAGGGTTCAGGCCTGTGTTAGGGTGACGACTGTGAACGGCAAATTCCCCATTGGTGATCTCAGCAAGAGATGTTATTCTGTCAAAAGACACTTTTGAAAAGGTCAGGAAAAGTATCGACAAGTTCTCAGAGCTGGTTGGCATGAATGGCATAGAACACACCCTGGGCATAAGCCAGGAACAGTTCCCTTTTGGAGCATAAACCCAATTGTAAAGTGAACGAGTAAGGAGAAATGACTGAAAGAAGTGGTTAATGATAGAAAACTGGTTTGGCATAGCCAGTCAGAGGCAAAATAAATAAATATATATATACACCTATATACAACTGGCAAAAAAGAAGAAAATGGACAGGAATTATCTCTCTCGATTTCCCGGCTCTGATCCATTTTGAAAGGGTGAAACAAGGCATCTCCCTTTAGGATAATATGGCACCATTCTCCTCTCACTCCACTCCACCTTTCTGTCTCCTGGACTGGCTAAGTCCCAGGAATTTCAACGTTTGTGGCTGGAATTGCATTTTCCCATCCGCGTTTGAACTCGGGGCCTGAGCACTGTCCATGAGCACTTTCGCTCAAGGCTAGTGCTCTACCACTTGTGTCACGGTGCTGCTTCAGCCTTTTGCTCGCTCTCTGTGGTTGAGCTCTCAATCTGGCTCTTTGCTGTTTAACTGGGAGGTGGGATTTTGGAGAAATTTTTTCCTTTTGCCCGGGCTGGCTTTGAACTATCCAGGGAGTCATAGTCCTACAAGCCCTTTTTATTCCCAATTGAGCAACAAGGAAAAAACACAACAGAGATAATCCATTTGTAACCCGTTGAGAACTGACCAAAAACTGCTTGTGAAGGTTTGGCTATAACACTTAGAAAACATGAGATTTACATGCCATCAACTTGAATCACGCCATTGAATCCCACTGGCAAGTGAAAGAGAACACAGATAAATGACAACCAAGGGCAAAGGGTTAAAGCATTGTGGAATCCTCAGTCTCGGAAGTGGCTGCGTCCCTCATCCCCATTTGGCAAGTTCCATGCCATGCGATGGGGAACTCGAGGCAAGGCTGTAGTGGCTTCTCTTGCTCACATCTTGCTCTGGGTTGCCTGCAAAATTTCTATATAGATTGGTTAGGGTGTTCAAAATTTTTCAGCACTTCTGGCTCTGGTATATCGATGCCCTTCTGGTTTAAGCAGGGTGAAAAGACTTTCTTAATCACAAAATTCAAAGACTTTCTTAATCCCAAAATTTTTCCTGGCTAGCTGTGACCACTAACATAACTATGGTGATTTAACCTGGAGTAACTGTTAAGATGGAACTATTCACATCCTACTCAAGGCTCATAAATCATTCGAGCAGCTTCCAATGGGAGAGAGAGCAAAGAATCATTAGTAGTGAAACAAGGCAGTTCGGGAACAGACTGTGGTGGCAGCTTCCCTTGTCCAGGAGCTGCTGCCCATCCATGCGGCTAGAACATCTGTCCACCTGTATCCTATAAAGCAGTATATTAATCCTGGGTCAGGAAAGTTGAGGTTAATAGTCACATATGTATGAAGCAATCTCAATTTCTTGATCTTGAGAGTTTATGAGAACACAGGAGAGAAAATGGGAAGGTAAAATCTTAATTTATGCCAAAGAGTTGTTAAGGCTACATGCACACTTAACTTTTAACACACTGAGTATAAAATAACATGCTGATTTTATACCATTGTGCTTTTACCACATGCTGCATATTTGAACCTTATGGAAACACACTGAATATAAAATAACATACTGGTGTACTTTTACCACATGTTGTATATTTGAACCTTATGGAAATTTTTATAGGCACCTTTATCTCCATCGAACACCGGGATGGAAACCTATTGTTATGCTTTTAAATCTTACCAACAACCACACGCGCGCGCGCGCACACACACACACACAGAAATACCTGAGCGCTCTTTAAAATTGCTTTGATTGGCCATTTAAATTTTCTGGAATTCCAGCGGCAAATGATATTAATTTGCCCATAATAGAACCACGTGGTTGAATAAAAAAACAAAAGGGAAACCTGTTAATTACACACTCCCAACATGACAATTTTTAAATCACAGTGGACAAGCAAACCCTTTTATCCATCTAGAAAAACTCCAGTTGATTTTATCTCTTTGAACTGGTAAACATGGAAGTTCAATCAAATTACCTATTGCTGTATCAAAACTCTTTGTTTTCCTTTCAATATTCCATTTTAGTTTATAACTTCAGACTTTCCTGGCTCCAACCCCGTCTGCAGCTGTGAGTCTGACACAGAGAGAACGTGCAGGCAAGCACAGCGGGGTGCTTGCCTCTCTCAGCTGCAGCGCCATCGGCCAGCCCAGGCGAGCCTGGCACGCCCCTCACCTGGGGGGGATTGGTGGGGCCCCGCCTCCAATATGGCGTACCCCATTGTGCTCCACGTGTGTGTTAAGTCAGAGAAATCAGGATTCAACCAACTCACCCGAATTTCTGAGCTTAACGACCATCGGCGGGCATAAAGCAGTTTGCTGGGCTGCAGCAGGTGCAGCCACTCCGGGGCTGCTGCCGCCGCTGCTGCCGCCCACGCACCCCAACTGGGACACCGTCCCATGGTCTAAACTGCACGCCACGCCTTTTAATCCATCCGCGGGCTGGGGCCGCACTGGCTCCAGCCCAGCCATTGTAAATACAAGCCTGGCCAAAGCAGCAGCCATCCCCAACGCTCTGCCGCCGCCATGCCACAGCTTCCCACATGGCGGAACCGCGCTGCCGCCACGCCGTGCTCGGCCCGCCACACTCGGCTGCCCAAATGTTACCGCAAAAGATGCCTGGTGCCGCCCGGGGCCACGTGGCCCCAGCGCACGCAGCTGGCAAACCCGGGGCGGCGCGGAACCCAGTGTACTCACGCTCAGCCCGCACAAGCCAAACCGCTCCGGCGCTCGGCCACCCACTGCTTCTCAAGCGCCACTGCGGGTGCCGGGACCACCGTCTGGCCCGGGGCGCGCAGAGCAGAACTAACCGACCCCAGCCCGGGGTCGCATTCCTCTTGCTCCGGCCCCACTGCTCCACTGACATGTTTCCGCGGGAAGCGCGCCCCGCTCCCTCCGCCGCCTGGCGCCAAATCGCCACGGCGGGGCAACTCTCTGGCGCCGCGTCCCGCGAGCCTGTGTCTCCATGCTTCTGCCCCGTCTGGATGGGCAGGACCCTCCTCTAAAACCCTACTTAGCAATCTGTGGGGATACTGTACCCCGAACTTCTCGGCCGTACAATTCGGTCCCCGTTCGGGCGCCATTTATGTTGGGGTTCTGGACACCCCCTTTCTCCCCCCACGGGGAGAATGGTAACCACAAACTCTATGAAAGAGCACCCAGCCTGGCCCTCCACCAGCGGAAGGCCAAAGGCGTGCTCACATGGGCAAACGCTAAGTAGAGGACGGGTTGCTGAAGCTTCCCCTCCCCCCAGTCCTCCCACATGTTACCGAGGGCGGAGGCGAAAAGGAAGGCATCAGGGACACGCTGCGGTGGTGGAATGCGTCTCAAAGACTTTAATATGGAAGGGCACTTATATAGAAGTAATGGCGGGAAAGAAAGGGGGCTGGCCAAAGGGTCAGTCATAGGCTAGGGGTCACGTTCATCAAGTGACATCACGAAACTTCCCTTTGTGGGCGGGACAACCCCATCATGGTGGCACGCACGTGTTCACCTCCCAAGGGGTGGAGGTCAAAAGGTGGGAGGGGCTTCTATTGTCCCAAGGCTGGTAGAAGGGCAGTCTTTCCCAGGCCATAATAATCCCCAACAGGTAATTACACAGGGGAAAGGGTAATGTACCGGGAACTCCTAAGAAGAATCGGATTTGTGGTGAGGGGAGAGAGATAAAAGCTCATTTAGGAACGACATGAACATGCTGCGTACATAGCTGTTTATCAGTAAATATCTCCAATGAGATTAAGAAAAGCAGTAGCTTAATAAATTAAGTACTTCCTGGTATGGTTACTGTACTGGTAACTCCCCAAAAGAATCTGGATTGTGGTGAGGGAACAGAGAAAAAAGCTCATTTAGGACCTGCAATTACGAAGGGGGTAGGCAGCGGTATATCAGGGATTAAACCTTCTGAGAAGAAAAACAGCTGGAGCTTGTTAAGGAAATTACACAGGGGAAAGGATAATGTACTGGGAACTCCTCAGAAGAATCTGATTTGTGGTGAGGGGAGAGAGATAAAAGCTCATTTAGGAACGACATGAACATGCTGCGTACGTAGCTGTTTATCAGTAAATATCTCGACTGAGATTAAGAAAAGCAGTAGCTTAATAAATTAAGTACTTCCTGGTATGGTTACTGTACTGGTAACTCCCCAAAAGAATCTGGATTGTGTTGAGGGAACAGAGAAAAAAGCTCATTTAGGACCTGCACTTATGAAGGGGGTAGGCAGCTGTATATCAGGGAGTAAACCTTCTGAGAATAAAAACAGCTGGAGCTTGTTAAGGTAATTACACAGGGGAAAGGATAATGTACTGGGAACTCCTCAGAAGAATCTGATTTGTGGTGAGGGGAGAGAGATAAAAGCTCATTTAGGAACGACATGAACATGCTGCGTACGTAGCTGTTTATCAGTAAATATCTCCACTGAGATTAAGAAAAGCAGTAGCTTAATAAATTAAGTACTTCCTGGTGTGGTTACTGTACTGGTAACTCCCCAAAAGAATCTGGATTGTGGTGAGGGAACAGAGAAAAAAGCTCATTTAGGACCTGCACTTACGAAGGGGGTAGGCAGCGGTATATCAGGGAGCAAACCTTCTGAGAATAAAAACAGCTGGAGCTTGTTAAGGTAATTACACAGCGGAAAGGATAATATACTGGGAACTCCTCAGAAGAATCTGATTTGTGGTGAGGGGAGAGAGATAAAAGCTCATTTAGGAACGACATGAACATGCTGCGTAGGTAGCTGTTTATCAGTAAATATCTCCCCTGAGATTAAGAAAAGCAGTAGCTTAATAAATTAAGTACTTCCTGGTATGGTTACTGTACTGGTAACTCCCCAAAAGAATCTGGATTGTGTTGAGGGAACAGAGAAAAAAGCTCATTTAGGACCTGCACTTATGAAGGGGGTAGGCAGCTGTATATCAGGGAGTAAACCTTCTGAGAATAAAAACAGCTGGAGCTTGTTAAGGTAATTACACAGGGGAAAGGATAATGTACTGGGAACTCCTCAGAAGAATCTGATTTGTGGTGAGGGGAGAGAGATAAAAGCTCATTTAGGAACGACATGAACATGCTGCGTACGTAGCTGTTTATCAGTAAATATCTCCACTGAGATTAAGAAAAGCAGTAGCTTAATAAATTAAGTACTTCCTGGTGTGGTTACTGTACTGGTAACTCCCCAAAAGAATCTGGATTGTGGTGAGGGAACAGAGAAAAAAGCTCATTTAGGACCTGCACTTACGAAGGGGGTAGGCAGCGGTATATCAGGGAGCAAACCTTCTGAGAATAAAAACAGCTGGAGCTTGTTAAGGTAATTAAACAGCGGAAAGGATAATATACTGGGAACTCCTCAGAAGAATCTGATTTGTGGTGAGGGGAGAGAGATAAAAGCTCATTTAGGAACGACATGAACATGCTGCGTAGGTAGCTGTTTATCAGTAAATATCTCCCCTGAGATTAAGAAAAGCAGTAGCTTAATAAATTAAGTACTTCCTGGTATGGTTACTGTACTGGTAACTCCCCAAAAGAATCTGGATTGTGGTGAGGGAACAGAGAAAAAAGCTCATTTAGGACCTGCACTTACCAAGGGGGTAGGCAGCTGTATATCAGGGAGTAAACCTTCTGAGAATAAAAACAGCTGGAGCTTGTTAAGGTAATTACACAGGGGAAAGGATAATGTACTGGGAACTCCTCAGAAGAATCTGATTTGTGGTGAGGGGAGAGAGATAAAAGCTCTTTTAGGAACGACATGAACATGCTGCGTAGGTAGCTGTTTATCAGTAAATATCTCCACTGAGATTAAGAAAAGCAGTAGCTTAATAAATTAAGTACTTCCTGGTATGGTTACTGTACTGGTAACTCCCCAAAAGAATCTGGATTGTGGTGAGGGAACAGAGAAAAAAGCTCATTTAGGACCTGCACTTACGAAGGGGGTAGGCAGCTGTATATCAGGGAGTAAACCTTCTGAGAATAAAAACAGCTGGAGCTTGTTAAGGTAATTACACAGGGGAAAGGATAATGTACTGGGAACTCCTCAGAAGAATCTGATTTGTGGTGAGGGGAGAGAGATAAAAGCTCATTTAGGAACGACATGAACATGCTGCGTACGTAGCTGTTTATCAGTAAATATCTCCACTGAGATTAAGAAAAGCAGTAGCTTAATAAATTAAGTACTTCCTAGTATGGTTACTGTACTGGTAACTCCCCAAAAGAATCTGGATTGTGGTGAGGGAACAGAGAAAAAAGCTCATTTAGGACCTGCACTTACCAAGGGGGTAGGCAGCTGTATATCAGGGAGTAAACCTTCTGAGAATAAAAACAGCTGGAGCTTGTTAAGGTAATTACACAGGGGAAAGGATAATGTACTGGGAACTCCTCAGAAGAATCTGATTTGTGGTGAGGGGAGAGAGATAAAAGCTCTTTTAGGAACGACATGAACATGCTGCGTAGGTAGCTGTTTATCAGTAAATATCTCCACTGAGATTAAGAAAAGCAGTAGCTTAATAAATTAAGTACTTCCTGGTATGGTTACTGTACTGGTAACTCCCCAAAAGAATCTGGATTGTGGTGAGGGAACAGAGAAAAAAGCTCATTTAGGACCTGCACTTACGAAGGGGGTAGGCAGCTGTATATCAGGGAGTAAACCTTCTGAGAATAAAAACAGCTGGAGCTTGTTAAGGTAATTACACAGGGGAAAGGATAATGTACTGGGAACTCCTCAGAAGAATCTGATTTGTGGTGAGGGGAGAGAGATAAAAGCTCATTTAGGAACGACATGAACATGCTGCGTACGTAGCTGTTTATCAGTAAATATCTCCACTGAGATTAAGAAAAGCAGTAGCTTAATAAATTAAGTACTTCCTAGTATGGTTACTGTACTGGTAACTCCCCAAAAGAATCTGGATTGTGGTGAGGGAACAGAGAAAAAAGCTCATTTAGGACCTGCACTTACGAAGGGGGTAGGCAGCTGTATATCAGGGAGTAAACCTTCTGAGAATAAAAACAGCTGGAGCTTGTTAAGATAATTACACAGGGGAAAGGATAATGTACTGGGAACTCCTCAGAAGAATCTGATTTGTGGTGAGGGGAGAGAGATAAAAGCTCATTTAGGAACGACATGAACATGCTGCGTAGGTAGCTGTTTATCAGTAAATATCTCCACTGAGCTTAAGAAAAGAAGTAGCTTAATAAATTAAGTACTTCCTGGTATGGTTACTGTACTGGTAACAACCCAAAAGAATCTGGATTGTGGTGAGGGAACAGAGAAAAAAGCTCATTTAGGACCTGCACTTACGAAGGGGGTAGGCAGCTGTATATCAGGGAGTAAACCTTCTGAGAATAAAAACAGCTGGAGCTTGTTAAGGTAATTACACAGGGGAAAGGATAATGTACTGGGAACTCCTCAGAAGAATCTGATTTGTGGTGAGGGGAGAGAAATAAATGCTCATTTAGGAACGACATGAACATGCTGCGTAGGTAGCTGTTTATCAGTAAATGTCTCCACTGAGATTAAGAAAAGCAGTAGCTTAATAAATTAAGTACTTCCTGGTATCGTTACTGTACTGGAAACTCCCCAAAAGAATCTGGATTGTGGTGTAGGGAACAGAGAAAAAGGCTCATTTAGGACCTGCACTTACGACGGGGGTAGGCAGCTGTATATCAGGGAGTAAACCTTCTGCGAATAAAAACAGCTGGAGCTTGTTAAGGTAATTACACATGGGAAAGGATAATGTACTGGGAACTCCTCAGAAGAATCTGATTTGTGGTGAGGGGAGAGAAATAAAAGCTCATCTAGGAACGAAATGAACATGCTGCGTAAGTAGCTGTTTATCAGTAAATATCTCCACTGAGATTAAGAAAAGCAGTAGCTTAATAAATTAAGTACTTCCTGGTATGGTTACTGTACTGGTAACTCCCCAAAAGAATCTGGAATTTGGTGAGGGAACAGAGAAAAAAGCTCAATTAGGACCTGCACTTACGAAGGGGGTAGGCAGCTGTATATCAGGGAGCAAACCTTCTGAGAATAAAAACAGCTGGAGCTTGTTAAGGTAATTACGCAGGGGAAAGGATAATGTACCGGGAACTCCTCAGAAGAATCTGATTTGTGGTGAGGGGAGAGAGATAAAAGCTCATTTAGGAACGACATGAACATGCTGCGTAGGTAGCTGTTTATCAGTAAATATCTACACTGAGATTAAGAAAAGCAGTAGGTTAATAAATTAAGTACTTCTTGGTATGGTTACTGTACTGGTGACTCCCCAAAAGAATCTGGATTGTGGTGAGGGAACAGAGAAAAAAGCTCATTTAGGACCTGCACTTACGAAGGGGGTAGGCAGCTGTATATCGGGGATTAAATCTTCTGAGAATAAAAACAGCTGGAGCTTGTTAAGGTAATTACACAGGGGAAAGGATAATGTACTGGGAACTCCTCAGAAGAATCTGATTTGTGGTGAGGGGAGAGAGATAAAAGCTCATTTAGGAACGACATGAACATGCTGCGTAGTTAGCTGTTTATCAGTAAATATCTCCACTGAGATTAAGAAAAGCAGTAGGTTAATAAATTAAGTACTTCCTTGTATGGTTACTGTACTGTTAACTGCAAAAAAAAATCTGGATTGTGGTGAGGGAACAGAGAAAAGAGCTCATTTAGGACCTGCACTTACGAAGGGGGTAGGCAGGTGTATATCATGGAGTAAAACTTCTGAGAATAAAAACAGCTGGAGCTTGTTAAGGTAATTACACATGGGAAAGGATAATGTACTGGGAACTCCTCAGAAGAATCTGATTTGTGGTGAGGGGAGAGAGATAAAAGCTCATTTAGGAACGACATGAACATGCTGCGTAGGTAGCTGTTTATCAGTAAATATCTCCACTGAGATTAAGAAAAGCAGTAGCTTAATAAATTAAGTACTTCCTGGTATCGTTACTGTACTCGAAACTCCCCAAAAGAATCTGGATTGTGGTTAGGGAACAGAGAAAAAGGCTCATTTAAGACCTGCACTTACGACGGGGGTAGGCAGCTGTATATCAGGGAGTAAACCTTCTGAGAATAAAAACAGCTGGAGCTTGTTAAGGTAATTACACATGGGAAAGGATAATGTACTGGGAACTCCTCAGAAGAATCTGATTTTTGGTGAGGGGAGAGAGATAAAAGCTCATTTAGGAACGACATGTACATGCTGCGTAGGTAGCTGTTTATCAGTAAATATCTCCACTGAGATTAAGAAAAGCAGTAACTTAATAAATTAAGTACTTCCTGGTATGGTTACTGTACTGGTAACTCCCCAAAAGAATCTGGATTGTGGTGAGGGAACAGAGAAAAAAGCTCATTTAAGACCTGCACTTACGAAGGGGGTAGGCAGCTGTATATCAGGGAGTAAACCTTCTGAGAGTAAAAACAGCTGGAGCTTGTTAAGGTAATTACACAGGGGAAAGGATAATGTACTGGGAACTCCTCAGAAGAATCTGATTTTTGGTGAGGGGAGAGAGATAAAAGCTCATTTAGGAACGACATGAACATGCTGCGTAGGTAGCAGTTCATCAGTAAATATCTCCACTGAGATTAAGAAAAGCAGTAGCTTAATAAATTAAGTACTTCCTGGTATGGTTACTGTACTGGTAACTCCCCAAAAGAATGTGGATTGCGGTGAGGGAACAGAGAAAAAAGCTCATTTAGGACCTGCACTTACGAAGGGGGTAGGCAGCTGTATATCAGGGAGTAAACCTTCTGAGAATAAAAACAGCTGGAGCTTGTTAAGGTAATTACACAGGGGAAAGGATAATGTACTGGGAACTCCTCAGAAGAATCTGATTTGTGGTGAGGGGAGAGAGATAAAAGCTCATTTAGAACGACATGAACATGCTGCGTAGGTAGCTGTTTATCAGTAAATATCTCCACTGAGATTAAGAAAAGCAGTAGCTTAATAAATTAAGTACTTACTGGTATCGTTACTGTACTGGTAACTCCCCAAAAGAATCTGGATTGTGGTGAGGGAACAGAGAAAAAAGCTCAATTAGGACCTGCACTTACGAAGTGGGTAGGCAGCTGTATATCAGGGAGCAAACCTTCTGAGAATAAAAACACCTGGAGCTTGTTAAGGTAATTACACAGGATAAAGGATAATGTACCGGGAACTCCTCAGAAGAATCTGATTTGTGGTGAGGGGAGATAGATAAAAGCTCATTTAGGAACGACATGAACATGCTGCGTAGGTAGCTGTTTATCAGTAAATATCTCCACTGAGATTAAGAAAAGCAGTAGCTTAATAAATTAAGTACTTCCTGGTATGGTTACTGTACTGGTAACTCCCCAAAAGAATCTGGATTGTGGTGAGGGAACAGAGAAAAAAGCTCATTTAGGACCTGCACTTATGAAGGGGGTAGGCAGCTGTATATCAGGGAGTAAACCTTCTGAGAATAAAAACAGCTGGAGCTTGTTAAGGTAATTACACAGGGGAAAGGATAATGTACCGGGAATTCCTCAGAAGAATCTGATTTGTGGTGAGGGGAGAGAGATAAAAGCTCATTTAGGAACGACATGAACATGCTGCGTACGTAGCAGTTTATCAGTAAATATCTCCACTGAGATTAAGAAAAGTAGTAGCTTAATAAATTAATTACTTCCAGGTATGGTTACTGTACTGGTAACTCCCCAAAAGAATCTGGATTGTGGTGAGGGAACAGAGAAAAAAGCTCATTTTGGACCTGCACTTAAGAAGGGTGTTGGGCAGCTGTATATCAGGGAGTAAACCTTCTGAGAATAAAAACAGCTGGAGCTTGTTAAGGTAATTACACAGGGGAAAGGATAATGTACTGGGAACAATTCAGAAGAATCTGATTTGTGGTGAGGGGAGAGAGATAAAAGCTCATTTAGGAACGACATGAACATGTTGCGTAGGTAGCTGTTTATCAGTAAATATCTCCACTGAGATTAAGAAAAGCAGTAGGTTAATAAGTTAAGTACTTCCTGGTATGGTTACTGTACTGGTAACTCCCCAAAGAATCTGGATTGTGGTGAGCGAACAGAGAAAAAAGCTCATTTAGGACCTGCACTTTCGAAGGGGGTAGGCAGGTGTATATCAGGGAGTAAACCTTCTGAGAAAAAAAACAGCTGGAGCTTGTTAAGGTAATTACACAGGGGAAAGGATAATGTACTGGGAACTCCTCAGAAGAATCTGATTTGTGGTGAGGGGAGAGAGATAAAAGCTCATTTTGGAACGACATTTACATGCTGCGTACGTAGCTGTTTATCAGTAAATATCTCCACTGAGATTAAGAAAAGCAGTAGCTTAATAAATTAAGTACTTCCTGGTATGGTTACTGTACTGGTAACTCCCAAAAAGAATCTGGATTGTGGTGAGGGAACAGAGAAAAAAGCTCATTTAGGACCTGCACTTACGAAGGGGGTAGGCAGCTGTATATCAGGGAGTAAACCTTCTGAGAAGAAATACAGCTGGAGCTTGTTAAGGTAATTACACAGGGGAAAGGATAATGTACTGGGAACTCCTCAGAAGAATCTGATTTGTGGTGAGGGGAGAGAGATAAAAGCTCATTTAAGAACGACATGAACATGCTGCGTAGGTAGCTGTTTATCAGTAAATATCTCCACTGAGATTAAGAAAAGCAGTAGCTTAATAAATTAAGTACTTCCTGGTATGGTTACTGTACTGGTAACTCCCCAAAGAATCTAGATTGTGGTGAGGGAACAGAGAAAAAAGCTCATTTAGGTCCTGCACTTTCGAAGGGGGCAGGCAGCTGTATATCAGGGAGTAAACCTTCTGAGAATAAAAACAGCTGGTGCTTGGTAAGGTAATTACACAGGGGAAAGGATAATGTACTGGGAACTCCTCAGAAGAATCTGATTTGTGCTGAGGGGAGAGAGATAAAAGCTAATTTAGGAACGACATGAACATCCTGCGTAGGTAGCTGTTTATCAGTAAATATCGCCACTGAGATTAAGAAAAGCAGTAGCTTAATAAATTAAGTACTTCCTGGTCTGGTTACTGTACTGGTAACTCCCCAAAAGAATCTGGATTGTGGTGAGGGAACAGAGAAAAAAGCTCATTTAGGACTTGCACTTACGAAGGGGGTAGGCAGCTGCATATCAGGGAATAAACCTTCTGAGAATAAAAACAGCTGGAGCTTGTTAAGGTAATTACACAGGGGAAAGGATCATGTACTCGGAACTCCTCAGAAGAATCTGATTTGTCGTGAGGGGAGAGAGATAAAAGCTCATTTAGGAACGACATGAACATGCTGCGTAGGTAGCTGTTTATCAGTAAATATCTCCACTGAGATTAAGAAAAGCAGTAGCTTAATAAATTAAGTACTTCCTGGTATGGTTACTGTACTGGTAACTCCCCAAAAGAATGTGGATTGCGGTGAGGGAACAGAGAAAAAAGCTCATTTAGGACCTGCACTTACGAAGGGGGTAGGCAGCTGTATATCAGGGAGTAAACCTTCTGAGAATAAAAACATCTGGAGCTTGTTAAGGTAATTACACAGGGGAAAGGATAATGTACTGGGAACTCCTCAGAAGAATCTGATTTGTGGTGAGGGGAGAGAGATAAAAGCTCATTTAGGAACGACATGAACATGCTGCGTAGGTAGCTGTTTATCAGTAAATATCTCCACTGAGATTAAGAAAAGCAGTAGCTTAATAAATTAAGTACTTACTGGTATCGTTACTGTACTGGTAACTCCCCAAAAGAATCTGGATTGTGGTGAGGGAACAGAGAAAAAAGCTCAATTAGGACCTGCACTTACGAAGGGGGTAGGCAGCTGTATATCAGGGAGCAAACCTTCTGAGAATAAAAACACCTGGAGCTTGTTAAGGTAATTACACAGGATAAAGGATAATGTACCGGGAACTCCTCAGAAGAATCTGATTTGTGGTGAGGGGAGAGAGATAAAAGCTCATTTAGGAACGACATGAACATGCTGCGTAGGTAGCTGTTTATCAGTAAATATCTCCACTGAGATTAAGAAAAGCAGTAGCTTAATAAATTAAGTACTTCCTGGTATGGTTACTGTACTGGTAACTCCCCAAAAGAATCTGGATTGTGGTGAGGAACAGAGAAAAAAGCTCATTTAGGACCTGCACTTACGAAGGGGGTAGGCAGCTGTATATCAGGGAGTAAACCTTCTGAGAATAAAAACAGCTGGAGGTTTTTAAGGTAATTACACAAGGGAAAGGATAATGTACTGGGAACTCCTCAGAAGAATCTGATTTGTGGTGAGGGGAGAGAGATAAAAGCTCATTTAGGAACCACATGAACATGCTGCGTAGGTAGCTGTTTATCAGTAAATATCTCCACTGAGATTAAGAAAAGCAGTAGCTTAATAAATTAAGTACTTCCTGGTATGGTTACTGTACTGGTAACTCCCCAAAGAATCTAGATTGTGGTGAGGGAACAGAGAAAAAAGCTCATTTAGGTCCTGCACTTTCGAAGGGGGCAGGCAGCTGTATATCAGGGAGTAAACCTTCTGAGAATAAAAACAGCTGGAGCTTGGTAAGGTAATTACACAAGGGAAAGGATAATGTACTGGGAACTCCTCAGAAGAATCTGATTTGTGGTGAGGGGAGAGAGATAAAAGCTCATTTAGGAACGACATGAACATGCTGCGTACGTAGCAGTTTATCAGTAAATATCTCCACTGAGATTAAGAAAAGCAGTAGCTTAATAAATTAATTACTTCCAGGTATGGTTACTGTACTGGTAACTCCCCAAAAGAATCTGGATTGTGGTGAGGGAACAGAGAAAGAAGCTCATTTTGGACCTGCACTTGAGAAGGGTGTAGGCAGCTGTATATCAGGGAGTAAACCTTCTGAGAATAAAAACAGCTGGAGCTTGTTAAGGTAATTACACAGGGGAAAGGATAATGTACTGGGAACTCCTCAGAAGAATCTGATTTGTTGTGAGGGGAGAGAGATAAAAGCTCATTTAGGAACGACATGAACATGCTGCGTAGGTAGCTGTTTATCAGTAAATATCTCCACTGAGATTAAGAAAAGCAGTAGCTTAATAAATTAAGTACTTCCTGGTATGGTTACTGTACTGGTAACTCCCCAAAAGAATCTGGATTGTGGTGAAGGAACAGAGAAAAAAGCTCATTTAGGACGTGCACTTACGAAGGGGGTAGGCAGCTGTATATCAGGGAGTAAACCTTCTGAGAATAAAAACAGCTGGAGCTTGTTAAGGTAATTACACAGGGGAAAGGATAATGTACTGGGAACAATTCAGAAGAATCTGATTTGTGGTGAGGGGAGAGAGATAAAAGCTCATATAGGAACGACATGAACATGTTGGGTAGGTAGCTGTTTATCAGTAAATATCTCCACTGAGATTAAGAAAAGCAGTAGGTTAATAAGTTAAGTACTTCCTGGTATGGTTACTGTACTGGTAACTCCCCAAAGAATCTGGATTGTGGTGAGTGAACAGAGAAAAAAGCTCATTTAGGACCTGCACTTTCGAAGGGGGTAGGCAGGTGTATATCAGGGAGTAAACCTTCTGAGAATAAAAACAGCTGGAGCTTGTTAAGGTAATTACACAGGGGAAAGGATAATGTACTGGGAACTCCTCAGAAGAATCTGATTTGTGGTGAGGGGAGAGAGATAAAAGCTCATTTTGGAACGACATTTACATGCTGCGTACGTAGCTGTTTATCAGTAAATATCTCCACTGAGATTAAGAAAAGCAGTAGCTTAATAAATTAAGTACTTCCTGGTATGGTTACTGTACTGGTAACTCCCCAAAAGAATCTGGATTGTGGTGAGGGAACAGAGAAAAAAGCTCATTTAGGTCCTGCACCTACGAAGGGGGTAGGCAGCTGTATATCAGGGAGTAAACCTTCTGAGAATAAAAACAGCTGGAGCTTGTTAAGGTAATTACACAGGGGAAAGGATAATGTACTGGGAACTCCCAGAAGAATCTGATTTGTGGTGAGGGGAGATAGATAAAAGCTCATTTAAGAACGACATGAACATGCTGCGTAGGTAGCTGTTTATCAGTAAATATCTCCACTGAGATTAAGAAAAGCAGTAGCTTAATAAATTAAGTACTTCCTGGTATGGTTACTGTACTGGTAACTCCCCAAAGAATCTAGATTGTGGTGAGGGAACAGAGAAAAAAGCTCATTTAGGTCCTGCACTTTCGAAGGGGGCAGGCAGCTGTATATCAGGGAGTAAACCTTCTGAGAATAAAAACAGCTGGTGCTTGGTAAGGTAATTACACAGGGGAAAGGATAATGTACTGGGAACTCCTCAGAAGAATCTGATTTGTGCTGAGGGGAGAGAGATAAAAGCTAATTTAGGAACGACATGAACATCCTGCGTAGGTAGCTGTTTATCAGTAAATATCGCCACTGAGATTAAGAAAAGCAGTAGCTTAATAAATTAAGTACTTCCTGGTCTGGTTACTGTACTGGTAACTCCCCAAAAGAATCTGGATTGTGGTGAGGGAACAGAGAAAAAAGCTCATTTAGGACTTGCACTTACGAAGGGGGTAGGCAGCTGTATATCAGGGAATAAACCTTCTGAGAATAAAAACAGCTGGAGCTTGTTAAGGTAATTACACAGGGGAAAGGATAATGTACTCGGAACTCCTCAGAAGAATCTGATTTGTCGTGAGGGAATTGAGATAAAAGCTCATTTACGAACGACATGAACATGCTGCATAGGTAGCTGTTTATCAGTAAATATCTCCACTGAGATTAAGAAAAGCAGTAGCTTAATAAATTAAGTACTTCCTGGTATGGTTACTGTACTGGTAACTCCCTAAAAAATCTGGATTGTGGTGAGGGAACAGAGAAAAAAGCTCATTTAGGTCCTGCACTTTCGAAGGGGGCAGGCAGCTGTATATCAGGGAGTAAACCTTCTGAGAATAAAAACAGCTGGTGCTTGGTAAGGTAATTACACAGGGGAAAGGATAATGGTCTGGGAACTCCTCAGAAGAATCTGATTTTTGGTGAGGGGAGAGAGATAAAAGCTCATTTAGGAACGACATGGACATGCTGCGTAGGTCCTTGTTTATCAGTAAATATCTCCACTGAGATTAAGAAAAGCAGTAGCTTAATAAATTAAGTACTTCCTGGTATGGTTACTGTACTGGTAATTCCCCAAAAGAATCTGGATTGTGGTGAGGGAACAGAGAAAAAGCTCATTTAGGACCTGCACTTACGAAGGGGGTAGGTAGCTGTATATCAGGGAGTAAACCTTCTGAGAATAAAAACAGCTGCAGCTTGTTAAGGTAATTACACAGCGGAAAGGATAATGTACTGGGAACTCCTCAGAAGAATCTGATTTGTGGTGAGGGGAGAGAGATAAAAGCTCATTTAGGAACGACATGAACATGCTGCGTAGGTAGCTGTTTATCAGTAAATATCTCCACTGAGATTAAGAAAAGCAGTAGCTTAATAAATTAAGTACTTCCTGGTATGGTTACTGTACTGGTAACTCCCCAAAAGAATGTGGATTGCGGTGAGGGAACAGAGAAAAAAGCTCATTTAGGACCTGCACTTACGAAGGGGGTAGGCAGCTGTATATCAGGGAGTAAACCTTCTGAGAATAAAAACATCTGGAGCTTGTTAAGGTAATTACACAGGGGAAAGGATAATGTACTGGGAACTCCTCAGAAGAATCTGATTTGTGGTGAGGGGAGAGAGATAAAAGCTCATTTAGGAACGACATGAACATGCTGCGTAGGTAGCTGTTTATCAGTAAATATCTCCACTGAGATTAAGAAAAGCAGTAGCTTAATAAATTAAGTACTTACTGGTATCGTTACTGTACTGGTAACTCCCCAAAAGAATCTGGATTGTGGTGAGGGAACAGAGAAAAAAGCTCAATTAGGACCTGCACTTACGAAGGGGGTAGGCAGCTGTATATCAGGGAGCAAACCTTTTGAGAATAAAAACACCTGGAGCTTGTTAAGGTAATTACACAGGATAAAGGATAATGTACCGGGAACTCCTCAGAAGAATCTGATTTGTGGTGAGGGGAGAGAGATAAAAGCTCATTTAGGAACGACATGAACATGCTGCGTAGGTAGCTGTTTATCAGTAAATATCTCCACTGAGATTAAGAAAAGCAGTAGCTTAATAAATTAAGTACTTCCTGGTATGGTTACTGTACTGGTAACTCCCCAAAAGAATCTGGATTGTGGTGAGGGAACAGAGAAAAAAGCTCATTTAGGACCTGCACTTACGAAGGGGGTAGGCAGCTGTATATCAGGGAGTAAACCTTCTGAGAATAAAAACAGCTGGAGGTTTTTAAGGTAATTACACAAGGGAAAGGATAATGTACTGGGAACTCCTCAGAAGAATCTGATTTGTGGTGAGGGGAGAGAGATGAAAGCTCATTTAGGAACCACATGAACATGCTGCGTAGGTAGCTGTTTATCAGTAAATATCTCCACTGAGATTAAGAAAAGCAGTAGCTTAATAAATTAAGTACTTCCTGGTATGGTTACTGTACTGGTAACTCCCCAAAGAATCTAGATTGTGGTGAGGGAACAGAGAAAAAAGCTCATTTAGGTCCTGCACTTTCGAAGGGGGCAGGCAGCTGTATATCAGGGAGTAAACCTTCTGAGAATAAAAACAGCTGGAGCTTGGTAAGGTAATTACACAAGGGAAAGGATAATGTACTGGGAACTCCTCAGAAGAATCTGATTTGTGGTGAGGGGAGAGAGATAAAAGCTCATTTAGGAACGACATGAACATGCTGCGTACGTAGCAGTTTATCAGTAAATATCTCCACTGAGATTAAGAAAAGCAGTAGCTTAATAATTAATTACTTCCAGGTATGGTTACTGTACTGGTAACTCCCCAAAAGAATCTGGATTGTGGTGAGGGAACAGAGAAAGAAGCTCATTTTGGACCTGCACTTAAGAAGGGTGTAGGCAGCTGTATATCAGGGAGTAAACCTTCTGAGAATAAAAACAGCTGGAGCTTGTTAAGGTAATTACACAGGGGAAAGGATAATGTACTGGGAACAATTCAGAAGAATCTGATTTGTGGTGAGGGGAGAGAGATAAAAGCTCATATAGGAACGACATGAACATGTTGGGTAGGTAGCTGTTTATCAGTAAATATCTCCAATGAGATTAAGAAAAGCAGTAGGTTAATAAGTTAAGTACTTCCTGGTATGGTTACTGTACTGGTAACTCCCCAAAGAATCTGGATTGTGGTGAGTGAACAGAGAAAAAAGCTCATTTAGGACCTGCACTTTCGAAGGGGGTAGGCAGGTGTATATCAGGGAGTAAACCTTCTGAGAATAAAAACAGCTGGAGCTTGTTAAGGTAATTACACAGGGGAAAGGATAATGTACTGGGAACTCCTCAGAAGAATCTGATTTGTGGTGAGGGGAGAGAGATAAAAGCTCATTTTGGAACGACATTTACATGCTGCGTACGTAGCTGTTTATCAGTAAATATCTCCACTGAGATTAAGAAAAGCAGTAGCTTAATAAATTAAGTACTTCCTGGTATGGTTACTGTACTGGTAACTCCCCAAAAGAATCTGGATTGTGGTGAGGGAACAGAGAAAAAAGCTCATTTAGGTCCTGCACTTACGAAGGGGGTAGGCAGCTGTATATCAGGGAGTAAACCTTCTGAGAATAAAAACAGCTGGAGCTTGTTAAGGTAATTACACAGGGGAAAGGATAATGTACTGGGAACTCCCCAGAAGAATCTGATTTGTGGTGAGGGGAGAGAGATAAAAGCTCATTTAAGAACGACATGAACATGCTGCGTAGGTAGCTGTTTATCAGTAAATATCTCCACTGAGATTAAGAAAAGCAGTAGCTTAATAAATTAAGTACTTCCTGGTATGGTTACTGTACTGGTAACTCCCCAAAGAATCTAGATTGTGGTGAGGGAACAGAGAAAAAAGCTCATTTAGGTCCTGCACTTTCGAAGGGGGCAGGCAGGTGTATATCAGGGAGTAAACCTTCTGAGAATAAAAACAGCTGGTGCTTGGTAAGGTAATTACACAGGGGAAAGGATAATGTACTGGGAACTCCTCAGAAGAATCTGATTTGTGCTGAGGGGAGAGAGATAAAAGCTAATTTAGGAACGACATGAACATCCTGCGTAGGTAGCTGTTTATCAGTAAATATCGCCACTGAGATTAAGAAAAGCAGTAGCTTAATAAATTAAGTACTTCCTGGTCTGGTTACTGTACTGGTAACTCCCCAAAAGAATCTGGATTGTGGTGAGGGAACAGAGAAAAAAGCTCATTTAGGACTTGCACTTACGAAGGGGGTAGGCAGCTGTATATCAGGGAATAAACCTTCTGAGAATAAAAACAGCTGGAGCTTGTTAAGGTAATTACACAGGGGAAAGGATAATGTACTCGGAACTCCTCAGAAGAATCTGATTTGTCGTGAGGGAATTGAGATAAAAGCTCATTTACGAACGACATGAACATGCTGCATAGGTAGCTGTTTATCAGTAAATATCTCCACTGAGATTAAGAAAAGCAGTAGCTTAATAAATTAAGTACTTCCTGGTATGGTTACTGTACTGGTAACTCCCTAAAAATCTGGATTGTGGTGAGGGAACAGAGAATAAAGCTCATTTAGGACCTTCACTTACGAAGGGGGTAGGCAGATGTATATCAGGGAGTAAACCTTCTGAGAATAAAAACAGCTGGAGCTTGTTAAGGTAATTACACAGGGGAAAGGATAATGGTCTGGGAACTCCTCAGAAGAATCTGATTTTTGGTGAGGGGAGAGAGATAAAAGCTCATTTAGGAACGACATGGACATGCTGCGTAGGTCCTTGTTTATCAGTAAATATCTCCACTGAGATTAAGAAAAGCAGTAGCTTAATAAATTAAGTACTTCCTGGTATGGTTACTGTACTGGTAATTCCCCAAAAGAATCTGGATTGTGGTGAGGGAACAGAGAAAAAGCTCATTTAGGACCTGCACTTACGAAGTGGGTAGGTAGCTGTATATCAGGGAGTAAACCTTCTGAGAATAAAAACAGCTGCAGCTTGTTAAGGTAATTACACAGGGGAAAGGATAATGTACTGGGAACTCCTCAGAAGAATCTGATTTGTGGTGAGGGGAGAGAGATAAAAGCTCATTTAGGAACGACATGAAAATGCTGCGTAGGTAGCTGTTTATCAGTAAATATCTCCACTGAGATTAAGAAAAGCAGTAGCTTAATAAATTAATTACTTCCAGGTATGGTTACTGTACTGGTAACTCCCCAAAAGAATCTGGATTGTGGTGAGGGAACAGAGAAAAAAGCTCATTTTGGACCTGCACTTAAGAAGGGTGTAGGCAGCTGTATATCAGGGAGTAAACCTTCTGAGAATAAAAACAGCTGGAGCTTGTTAAGGTAATTACACAGGGGAAAGGATAATGTACTGGGAACTCCTCAGAAGAATCTGATTTGTGGTGAGGGGAGAGAGATAAAAGCTCATTTAAGAACGACATGAACATGCTGCGTAGGTAGCTGTTTATCAGTAAATATCTCCACTGAGATTAAGAAAAGCAGTAGCTTAATAAATTAAGTACTTCCTGGTATGGTTACTGTACTGGTAACTCCCAAAGAATCTAGATTGTGGTGAGGGAACAGAGAAAAAAGCTCATTTAGGTCCTGCACTTTCGAAGGGGGCAGGCAGCTGTATATCAGGGAGTAAACCTTCTGAGAATAAAAACAGCTGGTGCTTGGTAAGGTAAATACACAGGGGAAAGGATAATGTACTGGGAACTCCTCAGAAGAATCTGATTTGTGCTGAGGGGAGAGAGATAAAAGCTAATTTAGGAACGACATGAACATCCTGCGTAGGTAGCTGTTTATCAGTAAATATCGCCACTGAGATTAAGAAAAGCAGT
>NW_025960537.1:0-32733 GCF_023159225.1 Perognathus longimembris pacificus
GATTTGTGTTGAGGGGAGAGAGATAAAAGCTCCTTTAGGAACGACATGAACATGCTGCGTAGGTAGCTGTTTATCAGTAAATATCTCCACTGAGATTAAGCAAAGCAGTAGCTTAATAAATTAAGTACTTCCTGGTATGGTTACTGTACTGGTAACTCCCCAAAAGCATCTGGATTGTGGTGAGGGAACAGAGAAAAAAGCTCATTTATGACCTGCCCTTACGAAGGGGTTAGGAAGCTGTATATCAGGGAATAAACCTTCTGAACATAAAAAAAGCTGGAGCTTGTTAAGGTAATTACACAGGGGAAAGGATAATGTACTGGGAACTCCTCAGAAGAATCTGATTTGTAGTGAGGGGAGAGAGATAAAAGCTCATTTAGGAACGACATGAACATGCTGCGTACGTAGCTGTTTATCAGTAAATATCTCCACTGAGATTAAGAAAAGCAGTAGTTTAATAAATTAAGTACTTCCTGGTATGGTGACTGTACTCGTAACTCCCCAAAAGAATCTGGATTGTGGTGAGGGAACAGAGAAAATAGCTCATTTAGGACCTGCACTTACGAAGGGGGTAGGCAGCTGTATATCAGGGAGTAAACCTTCTGAGAATAAAAACACCTGGAGCTTGTTAAGGTAATTACACAGGGGAAAGGATAATGTACTGTGAATTCCTCAGTAGAATCTGATTTGTTGTGAGGAGAGCGAGATAAAAGCTAATTTAGGAACGACATGAATATGCTGCGTAGGTAGCTTTTTATCAGTAAATATCTCCACTGAGATTAAGAAAAGCAGTAGCTTAATAAATTAAGTACCTCCTGGTATGGTTACTGTTCTGGTAACTCCCCAAAAGAATCTGGATTGTGGTGAGGGAACAGAGAAAAAAGCTCATTTACGACCTGCACTTACGAAGGGGGTAGGCAGCTGTATTTCAGGGAGTAAACCTTCTGAGAATAAAAACAGCTGGAGCTTGTTAAGGTAATTACACAGGGGAAAGGATAATGTACTGGGAACTCCTCAGAAGAATCTGATTTGTGGTGAGGGGGAGAGAGATAAAAGCTCATTTAGGAACGACATGAACATGCTGAGTAGGTAGCTGTTTATCAGTAAATATCTCCACTGAGATTAAGAAAAGCAGTAGCTTAATAAATTAAGTACTTCCTGGTATGGGTACTGTACTGGTAACTCCCCAAAAGAATCTGGATTGTGGTGAGGGAACAGAGAAAAAAGCTCATTTAGGAACTGCACTTACGAAGGGCGTAGGCAGCTGTATATCAGGGAGTTAACCTGAGAATAAAAACAGCTGGAGATTGTTAAGTTATTTCACACGGGGGAAAGGATAATGTACTGGGAACTCCTCAGAAGAATCTGATTTGTGGTGAGGGGAGAGAGATAAAAGCTCATTTAGGAACGACATGAACATGCTGCGTAGGTAGCTGTTTATCAGTAAATATCTCCACTGAGATTAAGAAAAGCAGTAGCTTAATAAATTAAGTACTTCCTGGTGTGGTAACTGTACTGGTAACTCCCCAAAAGAATCTGGATTGTGGAGAGGGAACAGAGAAAAAAGCTCATTTAGTACCTGCACTTACGAAGGGGGTAGGCAGCTGTATATCAGGGAGTAAACCTTCTGAGAATAAAAACAGCTGGAGATTGTTAAGGTAATTACACAGGGGAAAGGATAGTGTACTGGGAACTCCTCAGAAGAATCTGATTTGTGGTGAGGGGAGAGAGATAAAAGCTCATTTAGGAACGACATGAACATGCTGCGTAGGTAGCTGTTTATCAGTAAATATCTCCACTGACATTAAGAAAAGCAGTAGCTTAATAAATTATGTACTTCCTGGTATGGTTACTGTACTGGTAACTCCCCAAAATAATCTGGATTGTGGTGAGGGAACAGAGAAAAAAGCTCATTTAGGGCCTGCACTTACGAAGGAGGTAGGCAGCTGTATATCAGGAAGTAAACATTCTGAGAATAAAAACAGCTGGAGCTTCTTAAGGTAATTACACAGGGGAAAGGATAATGTACTGGGAACTCCTCAGAAGAATCTGATTTGTTGTGAGGGGGAGAGAGATAAAAGCTCATTTAGGAACGACATGAACATGCTGCGTAGGTAGCTGTTTATCAGTAAATATCTCCACTGAGATTAAGAAAAGCAGTAGATTAATAAATTAAGTACTTCCTGGTTTGTTTACTGTACTGGTAACTCCCCAAAAGAATCTGGATTGTGGTGAGGGAACAGAGAAAAAAGCTCATTTAGGACCTGCACTTACGAAGGGGGTAGGCAGCTGTATATCAGGGAGTAAACCTTCTGAGAATAAAAACAGCTGGAGCTTGTTAAGGTAATTACACAGGGGAAAGGATAATGTACTGGGAACTCCTCAGAAGAATCTGATTTTTGGTGAGGGGAGAGAGATAAAAGCTCATTTAGGAACGACATGAACATGCTGCGTAGGTAGCTGTTTATCAGTAAATATCTCCACTGAGATTAAGAAAAGCAGTAGCTTAATAAATTAAGTACTTCCTGGTATGGATACTGTACTGGTAACTCCCCAAAAGAATCTGGATTGTGGTGAGGGAACAGAGAAAAAAGCTCATTTAGGACCTGCACTTACGAAGTGGGTAGGCAGCTGTATATCAGGGAGTAAACCTTCTGGGAATAAAATCAGGTGGAGCTTGTTAAGGTAATTACACAGGGGAAAGGAAAATGTACTGGGAACTCCTCAGAAGCATCTGATTTGTGGTGAGGGGTGAGAGATAAAAGCTCATTTAGGAACGACATGAACATGCTGCGTAGGTAGCTGTTTATCAGTAAATATCTCCACTGAGATTAAGAAAAGCAGTAGCTTAATAAATTAAGTGACTTCCTGGTATGGTTACTGTACTGGTAACTCCCTAAAAGAATCTGGATTGTGGTGAGGGATCAGAGAAAAAAGCTCATTTAGGACCTGCACTTACGAAGGGGGTAGGCAGCTGTATATCAGGGAGTAAACCTTCTGAGAATAAAAAACAGCTGGAGCTTGTTAAGGTAATTACACAAGGGAAAGGATAATGTACTGGGGAACTCCTCAGAAGAATCTGATTTGTGGTGAGGGGAGAGAGATAAAAGCTCATTTAAGAACGACATGAACATGTGCGTAGGTAGCTGTTTATCAGTAAATATCTCCACTGAGATTAAGAAAAGCAGTAGCTTAATAAATTAAGTACTTCCTGGTATGGTTCCTGTACTGGTAACTCCCCAAAAGAATCTGGATTGTGGTGAGGGAACAGAGAAAAAAGCTCATTTAGGACCTGCACTTACGAAGGGGGGAGGCAGCTGTATATCAGGGAGTAAACCTTCTGAGAATAAAAAGAGCTGGAGCTTGTTAAGGTAATTACACAGGGGAAAGGATAATGTACTGGGAACTCCTCAGAAGAATCTGATTTGTGGTGAGGGGGAGAGAGATAAAAGCTCATTTAGGAATGACATGAACATGCTGCGTAGGTAGCTGTTTATCAGTAAATATCTCCACTGAGATTAAGAAAATCAGTATCTTAATAAATTAAGTACTTCCTGGTATGGTTACTGTACTGGTAACTCCCCAAAAGAATCTGGATTGTGGTGAGGGAACAGAGAAAAAAGCTCATTTAGGACCTGCACTTACGAAGGGGCTAGGCAGCTGTATATCAGGGAGTAAACCTTCTGAGAATAAAAACAGCTGGAGCTTGTTAAGGTAATTACACAGGGGAAAGGATAATGTACAGGGAACTCCTCAGAAGAATCTGATTTGTGGTGAGGGGAGAGAGATAAAAGCTCACTTAGGAACAACATGAACATGCTGCGTAGGTAGCTGTTTATCAGTAAATATCTCCACTGAGATTAAGAAAAGCAGTAGCTTAATAAATTAAGTACTTCCTGGTATGGTTACGGTACTGGTAACTCCCGAAAAGAATCTGGATTGTGGTGAGGGAACAGAGAAAAAAGCTCATTTAGGACCTGCACTTACGAAGGGGGTAGGCAGCTGTATATCAGGGAGTAAACCTTCTGAGAATGAAAACAGCTGGAGCGTGTTAAGGTAATTACATAGGGGAAAGGATAATGTACTGGTAACTCCTCAGAAGAATCTGATTTGTGGGTGAGGGGAGAGAGATAAAAGCTCATTTAGGAACGACATGAACATGCTGGGTAGGTAGCTGTTTATCAGTAAATATCTCCACTGAGATTAAGAAAAGCAGTAGCTTAATAAATTAAGTACTACCTGGTATGGTTACTGTACTGGTAACTCCCCAAAAGAATCTGGATTGTGGTGAGGGAACAGAGAAAAAAGCTCTTTTAGGACCTGCACTTACGAAGGGGGTAGGCAGCTGTATATCAGGGAGTAAACCTTCTGAGAATAAAAACAGCTGGAGCTTCTTAAGGTAATTACACAGGGGAAAGGATAATGTACTGGGAACTCCTCAGAAGAATCTGATTTGTGGTGAGGGGAGAGAGATAAAAGCTCATTTAGGAACGAAATGAACATGCTGCGTAGGTAGCTGTTTATCAGTAAATATCTCCACTGAGATTAAGAAAAGCAGTAGCTTAATAAATTAAGTACTTCCTGGTATGGTTACTGTATTGGTAACTCCCCAAAAGAATCTGGATTGTGGTGAGGGAACAGAGAAAAAAGCTCATTTAGGGACCTGCACTTACGAAGGGGGTAGGCAGCTGTATATCACGGAGTAAACCTTCTGAGAATAAAAACAGCTGGAGCTTGTTAAGGTAATTACACAGGGGATAGGATAATGTACTGGGAACTCCTCAGAAGAATCTGATTTGTGGTGAGTGGAGAGAGACAAAAGCTCATTTAAGAACGACATGAACATGCTGCCTAGGTAGCTGTATATCAGTAAATATCTCCACTGAGATTAAGAAAAGCAGTAGCTTAATAAATTAAGTACTTGCTGGTATGGTTACTGTACTGGTAACTCCCCAAAAGAATCTGGATTGTGGTGAGGGAACAGAGAAAATAGCTCATTTAGGACCTGCACCTGCGAAGGGGGTAGGCAGATGTATATCATTGAGTAAACCTTCTGAGTATAGAAACAGCTGGAGCTTGTTAAGGTAATTACACAGGGGAAAGGATAATGTACTGGAAACTCCTCAGAAGAATCTGATTTGTGATGAGGGGAGAGAGATAAAAACTCATTTAGGAACGACATGAACATGCTGCGTAGGTAGCAGTTTATCAGTAAATATCTCCACTGAGATTAAGAAAAGCAGTAGCTTAATAAATTATTTACTTCCTGGTATGGTTACTGTACTGGTAACTCCCCAAAAGAATCTGGATTGTGGTGAGGGAACAGAGAAAAAAGCTCATTTAGGACTGCACTTACGAAGGGGTAGGCACCTGTATATCAGGGAGTAAACCTTCTGAGAATAAAAACAGCTGCAGCTTGTTAAGGTAATTACACAGGGGAAAGGATAATGTACTCGGAACTCCTCAGAAGAATCTGATTTGTGGTGAGGGGAGAGAGATAAAAGCTCATTTAGGAACGACATGAACATGCTGCGTAGGTAGCTGTTTATCAGTAAATATCTCCACTGAGATTAAGAAAAGCAGTAGCTTAATGAATTAAGTACTTCCTGGTATGGTTACTGTACTGTTAACTCCCCAAAAGAATCTGGATTGTGGTGAGGGAACAGAGAAAAAAGCTCATTTAGGACCTGCACTTACGAAGGGGGTAGGCAGCTGTATATCAGGGAGTAAACATTCTGAGAATAAAAACAGCTGCAGCTTGTTAACGTAATTACACAGCGGAAAGGATAATGTACTGGGAACTCCTCAGAAGAATCTGATTTGTGGTGAGGGGAGAGAGATAAGAACTCATTTAGGAACGACATGAACATGCTGCGTAGGTAGCTGTTTATCAGTAAATATCTCCACTGAGATTAAGAAAAGCAGTAGCTTAATAAATTAAGTACTTCCTGGTATGGTTACTGTAATGGTGACTCCCCAAAAAAATCGGATTGTGGTGAGGGAACAGAGAAAAAATCTCATTTAGGACCTACACTTACGAAGGGGCTAGGCAGCTGTATATCAGGGAGTAAACCTTCTGAGAATAAAAACAGCTGGAGCTTGTTAAGGT
Source organism: Perognathus longimembris pacificus (assembly GCF_023159225.1). Classification (NCBI taxonomy): domain Eukaryota; kingdom Metazoa; phylum Chordata; class Mammalia; order Rodentia; family Heteromyidae; genus Perognathus; species Perognathus longimembris. The sequence continues at coordinate 6,110 of NW_025960537.1, forward strand.
AATTACACAGGGGAAAGGATAATGTACTGGGAACTCCTCAGAAGAATCTGATTTGTGGTGAGGGGAGAGAGATAAAAGCTCATTTAGGAACGACATGAACATGCTGCGTAGGTAGCAGTTTATCAGTAAATATCTCCACTGAGATTAAGAAAAGCAGTAGCTTAATAAATTAAGTACTTCCTGGTATGGTTACTGTACTGGTAACTCCCCAAAAGAATCTGGATTGTGGTGAGGGAACAGAGAATAAGCTCATTTCGGAACTGCACTTACGAAGGGGATAGGCAGCTGTATATCAGGGAGTAAACCTTCTGAGAATAAAAACATCTGGAGCTTGTTAAGGTAATTACACAGGGGGAAAGGATAATGTACTGGGAACTCCTCAGAAGAATCTGATTTGTGGTGAGGGGAGGAGAGATAAAAGCTCATTTAGGAACGACATGAACATGCTGCGTATGTAGCTGTTTATCAGTAAATATCTCCACTGAGATTAAGAAAAGCAGTAGCTTAATAAATTAAGTACTTCCTGGTATGGTTACTGTACTGGTAACTCCCGAAAAGAACCTGGATTGTGGTGAGGGAACAGAGAAAAAAGCTCATTTAGGACCTGCACTTACGAAGGGGGTAGGCAGCTGTATATCAGGGAGTAAACCTTCTGAGAATAAAAACAGCTGGATCTTGTTAAGGTAATTACACAGGGGGAAAGGATAATGTACTGGGAACTCCTCAGAAGAATCTGATTTGTGGTGAGGGGGAGAGAGATAAAAGCTCATTTAGGAACGACATGAACATGCTGCGTAGGTAGCTGTTTATCAGTAAATATCTCCACTGAGATTAAGAAAAGCAGTAGCTTAATGAATTACGTACTTCCTGGTATGGTTACTGTACTGTTAACTCCCCTAAAGAATCTGGATTGTGGTGAGGGAACAGAGAAAAAAGCTCATTAAGGACCTGCACTTACGAAGGGGGTAGGTAGCTATATATCAGGGAGTAAACTTCTGAGAATAAAAACAGCTGGAGCTTGTTAAGGTAATTACACAGCGGAAAGGATAATATACTGGGAACTTCTCAGAAGAATCCGATTTGTGGTGAGGGGAGAGAGATAAAAGCTCATTTAGGAACGACATGAACATGCTGCGTAGGTAGCTGTTTATCAGTAAATATCTCCACTGAGATTAAGAAAAGCAGTAGCTTAATAAATTAAGTACTTCCTGGTATGGTTACTGTACTGGTTACTCCCCAAAAGAATCTGGATTGTGGTGAGGGAACAGAGAAAAAAGCTCATTTAGGACCTGCACTTACGAAGGGGGTAGGCAGCTGTATATCAGGGAGTAAACCTTCTGAGAATAAAAACAGCTGGAGCTTGTTAAGGTAATTACACAGGGGAAAGGATAATGTACTGGGAACTCCTCAGAAGAATCTGATTTGTGGTGAGGGGAGAGAGATAAAAGCTCATTTAGGAACGACATGAACATGCTGCTTAGGTAGCTGTTTATCAGTAAATATCTCCACTGAGATTAAGAAAAGCAGTAGCTTAATAAATTAAGTACCTCCTGTATGGTTACTGTACTGGTAACTCCCCAAAAGAATCTTGATTGTGGTGAGGGAACAGAGAAAAAAGCTCATTTAGGACCTGCACTTACGAAGGGGGTAGGCAGCTGTATATCAGGGAGTAAACCGTCTGAGAATAAAAACAGCTGGAGCTTGTTTAGGTAATTACACAGGGGAAAGGATAATGTACTGGGAACTCCTCAGAAGAATCTGATTTGTGGTGAGGGGAGAGAGATAAAAGCTCATTTACGAACGACATGAACATGCTGCGTAGGTAGCTGTTTATCAGTAAATATATCCACTGAGATTAAGAAAAGCAGTAGCTTAATAAATTAAGTACTTCCTGGTATGGTTCCTGTACTGGTACCTCCCAAAAGAATCTGCATTGTGGTGAGGGAACAGAGAAAAAAGCTAATTAAGGACCTGCACTTACGAAGGGGGTAGGCAGCTGTATATCAGGGAGTAATCCTTCTGAGAATAAAAACACTAGAGCTTGTTAAGGTAATTACACAGGGGAAAGGATAATGTACTGGGAACTGCTCAGAAGAATCTGATTTGTGGTGAGGGGAGAGAGATAAAAGCTCATTTAGGAACGACATGAACATGCTGCGTATGTAGTTGTTTATCAGTAAAAATCTCCACTGAGATTAAGACAAGCAGTAGCTTAATAAATTAAGTACTTCCTGGTATGGTTACTGTACTGGTTACTCCCCAAAAGAATCTGGATTGTGGTGAGGGAACAGAGAAAAAAGCTCATTTAGGACCTGCACTTACGAAGGGGGTAGGCAGCTGTATATCAGGGAGTAAACCTTCTGAGAATAAAAACAGCTGGAGCTTGTTAAGGTAATTACACAGGGGAAAGGATAATGAACTGGGAACTCCTCAGAAGAATCTGATTTGTGGTGAGGGGAGAGAGATAAAAGCTCATTTAGGAACGACATGAACGTGCTGCGTAGGTAGCTGTTTATCAGTAAATATCTCCACTGAGATTAAGAAAAGCAGTAGCTTAATAAATTAAGTACTTCCTGGTATGGGTACTCTACTGGTAACTCCCCAAAAGAATCTGGATTGTGGTGAGGGAACAGAGAAAAAAGCTCATTTAGGACCTGCAATTACGAAGGGGGTAGGCAGCTGTATATCAGGGAGTAAACCTTCTGAGAATAAAAACAGCTGGAGCTTGTTAAGGTAATTACACAGGGGAAAGGATAATGTACTGGGAACTCCTCAGAAGAATCTGATTTGTGGTGAGGGGAGAGAGATAAAAGCTCATTTAGGAACGACATGAACATGCTGAGTAGGTAGCTGTTTATCAGTAAATATCTCCAATGAGATTAAGAAAAGCAGTAGCTTAATAAATTAAGTACTTCCTGGTATGGTTCCTGTACTGGTACCTCCCCAAAAGAATCTGGATTGTGGTGAGGGAACAGAGAAAAAAGCTCATTTAGGACCTGCACTTACGAAGGGGGTAGGCAGCAGTATATCAGGGAGTAAACCTTCTGAGAATAAAAACAGCTGGAGCTTGTTAAGGTAATTACACAGGGGAAAGGATAATGAACTGGGAACTCCTCAGAAGAATCTGAATCGTGGTGAGGGGAGAGAGATAAAAGCTCATTAGGAACGACATGAACATGCAGCGTAGGTAGCTGTTTATCAGTAAATATCTCCACTGAGATTAAGAAAAGCAGTAGCTTAATAAATTAAGTACTTCCTCGTATGGTTACTGTACTGGTAACTCCCCAAAAGAATCTGGATTGTGGTGAGGGAACAGAGAAAAAAGCTCATTTAGGACCTGCACTTACGAAGGGGTTAGGCAGCTGTATATCAGGGAGTAAACCTTCTGAGAATAAAAACAGCTTGAGCTTGTTAAGGTAATTACACAGGGGAAAGGATAATGTACTGGGAACTCCTCAGAAGAATCTGATTTGTGGTGAGGGGAGAGAGATAAAAGCTCATTTCGGAACGACAGGAACATGCTGGGTAGGCAGCTTTTCATCAATATATATCTAAACTGAGATTAAGAAAAGCAGTAGCTTAATAAATTAATTACTTCCTGGTATGGTTACTGTACTGGTAACTCCCCAAAAGAATCTGGATTGTGGTGAGGGAAAAGAGAAAAAAGCTCATTTAGGACCTACATTTGCGAAGGGGGTAGGCAGCTGTATATCAGGGAGTAAACCTTCTGAGAATAAAAACAGCTGGAGCTTGTTAAGGTAATTACACAGGGGAAAGGATAATGTACTGGGAACTCCTCAGAAGAATCTGATTTGTGGTGAGGGGAGAGAGATATAAGCTCATTTATGAACGACATGAACATGCTGCGTAGGTAGCTGTTTATCAGAAAATATCTAAACTGAGATTAAGAAAAGCAGTAGCTTAATAAATTAAGTACTTCCTGGTATGGTTACTGTACTGGTAACTCCCCAAAAGAATCTGGATTGTGGTGAGGGAACAGAGAAAAAAGCTCATATAGGACCTACACTTACGAATGGGGTAGGCAGCTGTATATCAGGGAGTAAACCTTCTGAGAATAAAAACAGCTGGAGCTTCTTAAGGTAATTACACTGGGGAAAGGATAATGTACTGGGAACTTCTCAGAAGAATCTGATTTGTGGTGAGGGGAGAGAGATAAAAGCTCATTTAGGAACGACATGAACATGCTGCGTAGGTAGCTGTTTATCAGTAAATATCTCCACTGAGATTAAGAAAAGCAGTAGCTTAATAAATTAAGTACTTCCTGGTATGGTTACTGTACTGGTAAATCCCCAAAAGAATCTGGATTCTGGGGAGGGAACAGAGAAAAAATCTCATTTAGGACCTGCACTTACGAAGGGTGTAGGCAGCTGTATATCAGGGACTACATCTGAGAATAAAAACAGCTGGAGCTTGTTAAGGTAATTACACAGGGGAAAGGATATTGTACTGGGAACTCCTCAGAAGAATCTGATTTGTGGTGAGGGGAGAGAGATAAAAGCTCATTTAGGAACGCATGAACATGCTGCGTAGGTAGCTGTTTATCAGTAAATATCTCCACTGAGATTAAGAAAAGCAGTAGCTTAATAAATTAAGTACTTCCTGGTATGGTTACTGTACTGGTAACTCCCCAAAAGAATCTGGATTGTGGTGAGGGAACAGAGAAAAAAGCTCATTTAGGACGTGCACTTACGAAGGGGGTAGGCAGCTGTATATCAGGGAGTAAACCTTCTGAGAATTAAAACAGCTGGAGATTGTTAAGGTAATTACACAGGGGAAAGGATCATGTACTGGGATCTCCTGAGAAGAATCTGATTTGTGGTGAGGGGAGAGAGATAAAATCTCATTTAGGAACGACATGAACATGCTGCGTTGGTAGCTGTTTATCAGTAAATATCTCCACTGAGATTAAGAAAAGCAGTAGCTTAATAAATTAAGAACTTCCTGCTATGGATACTGTACTGGTAACTCCCCAAAAGAATCTGTATTGCGGTGAGGGAAAAGAGAAAAAAGCTCATTTAGGACCTGCACTTACGAAGGGGGTAGGCAGCTGTATATCAGGGAGTAAACCTTCTGAGAATAAAAACAGCTGGAGATTGTTAAGGTAATTACACAGAGGAAAGGATAATGTACCGGGAACTCCTCAGAAGAATCTGTTTTGTGGTGAGGGGAGAGAGATAAAAGCTCATTTAGAAACGACATGAAAATGCTGCGTAGGTAGCTGTTTATCAGTAAATATCTCCACTGAGATTAAGAAAAGCAGTAGCTTAATAAATTAAGTACTTCCTGGTATGGTTACTGTACTGGTAACTCCCCAAAAGAATCGGGATTGTGGTGAGGGATCAGAGAAAAAAGCTCATTTAGGACCTGCACTTACGAAGGGGCTAGGCAGCTGTATATCAGGGAGTAAACCTTCTGAGAATAAAAACAGCTGGAGCTTGTTAAGGTAATTACACAGGGGAAAGGATAATGTAATGGCAACTCCTCAGAAGAATCTGATTTGTGGTGAGGGGAGAGAGATAAAAGCTCATTTAGGAACGACAGGAACATGCTGCTTAGGTAGCAGTTTATCAGTAAATATCTCCACTGAGATTAAGAAAAGCAGTAGCTTAATAAATTAAGTACTTCCTTTTATGGTTACTGTACTGGTAACTCTCAAAGAATCTGGATTGTGGTGAGGGAACAGAGAAAAAAGCTCATTTAGGACCTGCACTTCCGAAGGGGGTAGGCAGCTGTATATTATTGAGTAAAACTTCTGAGAATAGAAACAGCTGGAGTTTCTTAAGGTAATTACACAGGGGAAAGGATAATGTACTGGGAACTCCTCAGAAGAATCTGATTTGTGGTGAGGGGAGAGAGATAAAAGCTCATTTAGGAACGACATTAACATGCTGCGTAGGTAGCTGTTTATCAGTAAATATCTCCACTGAGATTAAGAAAAGCAGTCGCTTAATAAATTAAGTACTTCCTGGTATGGTTACTGTACTGGTAACTCCCCAAAAGAACCTGGATTGCGGTGAGGGATCAGAGAAAAAAGCTCATTTAGGACCTGCATTTACGATGGTGGTAGGCAGCTGTATATCAGGGAGTAAACCTTCTGAGAATAAAAACATTAGAGCTTGTTAAGGTAATTACACAGGGGAAAGGATAATGTACTGGGAACTCCTCAGAAGAATCTGATTTGTGGTGAGGGGACAGAGATAAAAGCTCATTTAGGAACGACATGGACATGCTGCATACGTAGCTGTTTATCAGTAAATATCTCCACTGAGATTGAGAAAAGCAGTAGCTTAATAAATTAAGTACTTCCTGGTATGGTTACTGTACTGGTAACTCCCCAAAAGAATCTGGATTGTGGTGAGGGAACAGAGAAAAAAGCTCATTAGGACCTGCACTTACGAAGGGGTTAGGCAGCTGTATATTCAGGGAGTAAACCTTCTGAGAATAAAAACAGCTTGAGCTTGTTAAGGTAATTCCACAGGGGAAAGGATAATGTACTGGGAACTCCTCAGAAGAATCTGATTTGTGGTGAGGGGAGAGAGATAAAAGCTCATTTCGGAACGACAGGAACATGCTGGGTAGGCAGCTTTTCATCAATATATATCTAAACTGAGATTAAGAAAAGCAGTAGCTTAAGAAAATTAAGTACTTCCTGGTATGGTGACTGTACTGGTAACTCCCCAAAAGAATCTGGATTGTGGTGAGGGAACAGAGAAAAAAGCTCATTTAGGACCTGCACTTACAAAGGGGGTAGGCAGCTGTATATCAGGGAGTAATCCTTCTGAGAATAAAAACACCTGGAGCTTGTTAAGGTAATTACACAGGGGAAAGGATAATGTACTGGGAACTCCTAAAAGAATCTGATTTGTGGTGAGGGGAGAGAGATAAAAGCTCATTTAGGAACGACATGAACATGCTGCGTAGGTAGTTGTTTATCAGTAAATATCTCCACTGAGATTAAGACAAGCAGTAGCTTAATAAATTAAGTACTTCCTGGTATGGATTACTGTACTGGTAACTCCCCAAAAGAATCTGGATTGTGGTGAGGGAACAGAGAAAAAAGCTCATTTAGGACCTGCACTTATGAAGGGGGTAGGCAGCTGTATATCAGGGAGTAAACCTTCTGAGAATAAAAACAGCTGGAGCTTGTAAAGGTAATTACACAGGGGAAAGGATAATGTACTGGGAACTCCTCAGAAGAATCTGATTTGTGGTGAGGGGAGAGAGATAAAAGCTCATTTACGAACGACATGAACATGCTGCGTAGGTAGCTGTTTATCAGTAAATATCTCCACTGAGATTAAGAAAAGCAGTAGCTTAATAAATTAAGTACTTCCTGGTATGGTTACTGTACTGGTAATTCCCCAAAAGAATCTGGATTGTGGTGAGGGAACAGAGAAAAAAGCTCATTTAGGACCTGCACTTACGAAGGGGGTAGGCAGCTGTATATCAGGGAGTAAACCTTCTGAGAATAAAAAGAACTGGAGCTTGTTAAGGTACTTACACATTGGAAAGGATATGTACTGGGAACTCCTGAGAAGAATATGATTTGTGGTGAGGGGAGAGAGATAAAAGCTCATTTAGGAACGACATGAACATGCTGCTTAGGTAGCTGTTTATCAGAAAATATCGCCACTGAGATTAAGAAAAGCAGTAGCTTAATAAATTAAATACTTCCTGGTATGGTTACTCTACTGGTAACTCCCCAAACGAATCTGGATTGTGGTGAGGGAACAGAGAAAAAAGCTCATTTAGGACCTGCACTTACGAAGGGGGTAGGCAGCTGTATATCAGGGAGTAAACCTTCTGAGAATAAAAAACAGCTGGAGCTTGTTAAGGTAATTACACAGGGAAAGGATAATGTACTGGGAACTCCTCAGAAGAATCTGATTTGTGGTGAGGGGAGAGAGATAAAAGCTCATTTAGGAATGACATGAACATGCTGCATACGTAGCTGTTTATCAGTAAATATCTCCACTGAGATTAAGAAAAGCAGTAGCTTAATAAATTAAGTACATCCTGGTATGGTTACTGTACTGGTAACTCCCCAAAATAATCTGGATTATGGTGAGGGAACAGAGAATAAAGCTCATTTAGGACCTGCACTTACGAAGGGGGTAGGCAGCTGTATATCAGGGAGTAAACCTTCTGAGAATAAAAACAGCTGGAGCTTGTTAAGGTAATTACACAGGGGAAAGGATAATGTACTGGGAACTCCTCAAAAGAATCTGATTTGTGGTGAGGGGAGAGAGATTAAAGCTCATTTAGGAACGACATGAACATGCTGCGTAGGTAGCTGTTTATCAGTAAATATCTCCACTGAGATTAAGAAAAGCAGTAGCTTAATAAATTAGGTACTTCCTGGTATGGTTACCGTACTGGTAACTCCCCAAATTATCTGGATTGTGGTGAGGGAACAGAGAAAAAAGTTCATTAGGACCTGCACTTACGAAGGGGGTTAGGCAGCTGTATATCATGGAGTAAACCTTCTGATAATAAAAACAGCTGGAGCTTGTTAAGGTAATTACACAGGGGATAGGATAATGTACTGGGAACCTCCTCAGAAGAATCTGATTTGTGGTGAGGGGAGAGAGATAAAAGCTCTTTTACGAACGACATGAACATGCTGCATAGGTAGCTGTTTATCAGTAAATATCTCCACTGAGATTAAGAAAAGCAGTAGCTTAATAAATTAAGTAGTTGCTGGTATGGATACTGTACTGGTAACTCCCCAAAAGAATCTGGATTGTGGTGAGGGAACAGAGAAAAAAGCTCATTTAGGACCTGCACTTACGAAGGGGCTAGGCCTCTGTATATCAGGGAGTAAACCTTCGGAGAATAAAAACAGCTGGAGCTTGTTAAGGTAATTACACAGGGGAAAGGATAATGTACTGCGAACTCCTCAGAAGAATCTGATTTGTGGTGAGGGGAGAGAGATAAAAGCTCATTTAGGAACGACATGAACATGGTACGAACATAGCTGTTTATCAGTAAATATCTCCCCTGAGATTAAGAAAAGCAGTAGCTTAATAAATTAATTACTTCCTTGTATGGTTACTGTACTGGTAACTCCCCAAAAGAATCTGGATTGTGGTGAGGGAAAAGAGAAAAAAGCTCATTTAGGACCTACATTTGCGAAGGGGGTAGGCAGCTGTATATCAGGGAGTAAACCTTCTGAGAATAAAAACAGCTGGAGCTTGTTAAGGTAATTACACAGGGAAAGGATAATGTACTGGGAACTCCTCAGAAGAATCTGATTTGTGGTGAGGGAGAGAGATATAAGCTCATTTATGAACGACATGAACCTGCTGCGTAGGTAGCTGTTTATCAGTAAATATCTCCACTGAGATTAAGAAAAGCAGTAGCTTAATAAATTAAGTACTTCCTGGTATGGTTACTGTACTGGTAAATCCCCAAAAGAATCTGGATTCTGGGGAGGGAACAGAGAAAAAATCTCATTTAGGACCTGCACTTACGAAGGGTGTAGGCAGCTGTATATCAGGGACTAAATCTGAGAATAAAAACAGCTGGAGCTTGTTAAGGTAATTACACAGGGGAAAGGATAATGTACTGGGAACTCCTCAGAAGAATCTGATTTGTGGTGAGGGGAGAGAGATAAAAGCTCATTTAGGAACGACATGAACATGCTGCGTAGGTAGCTGTTTATCAGTAAATATCTCCACTGAGATTAAGAAAAGCAGTAGCTTAATAAATTAAGTACTTCCTGGTATGGTTACTGTACTGGTAACTCCCCAAAAGAATCTGGATTGTGTGAGGGAACAGAGAAAAAAGCTCATTTAGGACCTGCACTTACGAAGGGGGTAGGCAGCTGTCTATCAGTGAGTATACCTTCTGAGAATAAAAACAGCTGGAGCTTGTTAAGGTAATTACACAAGGGAAAGGATAATGTACTGGGAACTCCTCAGAAGAATCTGTTTTGTGGTGAGGGGAGAGAGATAAAAGCTCATTTAGGAACGACATGAACATGCTGCGTAGGTAGCTGTTTATCAGTAAATATCTCCACTGAGATTAAGAAAAGCAGTAGCTTAATAAATTAAGTACTTCCTGGTATGTTGACTGTACTCGTAACTCCCCAAAAGAATCTGGATTGTCGTGAGGGAACAGAGAAAAAAGCTCATTTAGGACCTGCACTTACGAAGGGGGTAGGCAGCTGTATATCAGGGAGTAAACCTTCTGAGATTAAAAACAGCTGGAGCTTGTTAAGGTAATTACACAGGGGAAAGGATAATGTACTGGGAACTCCTCAGAAGAATCTGATTTGTGGTGAGGAGAGCGAGATAAAAGCTCATTTAGGAACGACATGAATATGCTGCGTAGGTAGCTGTTTATCAGTAAATATCTCAACTGAGATTAAGAAAAGCAGTAGCTTAATAAATTAAGTACCTCCTGGTATGGTTATTGTTCTGGTAACTCCCCAAAAGAATCAGGATTGTGGTGAGGGAACAGAGAAAAAAGCTCATTTAGGACCTGCACTTACGGAGGGGGTAGGCAGCTGTATATCAGTGAGTAAACCTGAGAATAAAAACAGCTGGAGATTGTTAAGGTATTTCACACGTGGGAAAGGATAATGTATTGGGAACTCCTCAGAAGAATCTGATTTGTGGTGAGGGGAGAGAGATAAAAGGTCATTTAGGAACGACATGAATATGCTGCGTAGGTAGCTGTTTATCAGTAAATATCTCCACTGAGATTAAGAAAAGCAGTAGCTTAATAAATTAAGTACTTCCTGGTATGGTTACTGTACTGGTAACTCCCCAAAAGAATCTGGATTTGGGTGAGGGGAACATTGAAAAAAGCTCATTTAAGACCTGCACTTACGAAAGGGGTAGGCAGCTGTATATCAGGGAGTAAACCTTCTGAGAATAAAAACAGCTGGAGCTTGTTAAGGTAATTACACAGGGGAAAGGATAAATGTACCGGGAACTCCTCAGAAGAATCTGATTCGTGGTGAGGGGAGAGAGATAAAAGCTCATTTAGGAACGACATGAACATGCTGCGTAGGTAGCTGTTTTATCAGTAAATATCTCCACTGAGATTAAGAAAAGCAGTAGCTTAATAAAATTAAGTACTTCCTGGTACGGTTACTGTACTGGTAACTCCCCAGAAGAATCTGGACTGTGGTGAGGGAACAGACAAAAAAGCTCATTTAGGACCTGCACATACGAAGGGGGTAAGCAGCTGTATATCAGGGAGTAAACCTTCCTGAGAATAAAAAACAGCTGGAGCTTGTTGAGGTAATTACACAGGGGAAAGGATAATGTACTGGGAACTCCTCAGAAGAATCTGATTAGTGGTGAGGGGAGAGAGATAAAAGCTCATTTAGGAACGACATGAACATACTGCGTAGGTAGCTGTTTATCAGTAATATCTCCACTGTGATCAAGAAAAGCAGTAGCTTAATAAATTAAGTACTTCCTGGTATGGTTACTATACTGGTAAATCTCCAAAAGAATCTGGATTGTGGTGAGGGGAACAGAGAAAAAAAGCTCATTTAGGACCTGCACTTACGAAGGGGGTAGGCAGCTGTATATCAGGGAGTAAACCTTCTAAGAATAAAAACAGCTGGAGCTTGTTAAGGTAATTACACAGGGGAAAGGATAATGTACTGGGAACTCCTCAGAAGAATCTGATTTGTGGTGAGGGGAGAGAGATAAAAGCTCATTTAGGAACGACATGAACATGCTGCGTAGGTAGCTGTTTATCAGTAAATATCTCCACTGAGGTTAAGAAGAGCAGTAGCTTAATAAATTAAGTACTTCCTGGTATGGTTACTGTAATGGTAACTCCCCAAAAGAATCTGATTGTGGTGAGGGAACAGAGAAAAAAGCTCATTTAGGACCTGCACTTACGAAGGGGGTAGGCAGCTGTATATCAGGGAGTAAACCTTCTGAGAATAAAACAGCTGGAGCTTGTTGAGGTAATTACACAGGGGAAAGGATAATGTACTGGGAACTCCTCAGAAGAATCTGATTTGTGGTGAGGGGAGAGAGATAAAAGCTCATTTATGAACGACATGAATATGCTGCGTAGGTAGCTGTTTATCAGTAAATATCTCCACTGACATTAAGAAAAGCAGTAGCTTAATAAATTATGTACTTCCTGGTATGGTTACTCTACTGGTACCTCCCCAAAAGAATCTGGATTGTGGTGAGGGAACAGAGAAAAAAGCTCATTTAGGACCTGCACTTACGAAGGGGGTAGGCAGCTGTATATCAGGGAGTAAACCCTTCTGAGAATAAAAACAGCTGGAGCTTGTTAAGGTAATTACACAGGGGAAAGGATAGTGTACTGGGAACTCCTCAGAAGAATCTGATTTGTGGTGAGGTGAGAGAGATAAAAGCTCATTTAGGAACGACATGAACATGCTGCGTAGGTAGCAGTTTATCAGTAAATATCTCCACTGAGATTAAGAAAAGCAGTAGCTTAATAAATTAAGTACTTCCTGGTATGGTTACTGTACTGGTAACTCCCCAAAAGAATCTGGATTGTGGTGAGGGAACAGAGAAAAAAGCTCATTAAAGACCTGCACTTACGAAGGGGGTAGGCAGCTGTATATCAGGGAGTAAACCTTCTGAAAATAAAAAAGCTGGAGCTTGTTAAGGTAATTACACAGGGGAAAGGATAATGTACTGGGAACTCCTCAGAAGAATCTGATTTCTGGTGAGGGGAGAGAGATAAAAGCTCATTTAGGAACGACATGAACATGCTGCGTACGTAGCTGTTTATCAGTAAATATCTCCACTGAGATTAAGAAAAGCAGTAGCTTAATAAATTAAGTACTTCCTGGTATGGTGACTGTACTAGTAACTCCCCAAAAGACTCTGGATTGTGGTGAGGGAACTGAGAAAAAAGCTCATTTAGGACCTGCACTTACGAAGGTGGTAGGCAGCTGTATATCAGGGAGTAAACCTTTTGAGAATAAAAACAGCTGGAGATTGTTAAGGTAATTACACAGGGGAAAGGATAATGTACTGGGAACTCCTCAGAAGAATCTGATTTGTGGTGAGGGGAGAGAGATAAAAGCTCATTTAGGAACGACATGAACATTGTACGAACATAGCTGTTTATCAGTAAATATCTCCACTGAGATTAAGAAAAGCAGTAGCTTAATAAATTAAGTACTTCCTGGTATGGTTACGGTATTGGTAACTCCCCCAAAAGAATCTGGATTGTGGTGAGGGAACAGAGAAAAAAGCTCATTTAGGACCTGCACTTACGAAGGGGGTAGGCAGCTGTATATCAGGGAGTAAACCTTCTGAGAATAAAAACAGCTGGAGCTTGTTAAGGTAATTACACCGGGGAAAGGATAATGTACTGGGAAATCCTCAGAACAATCTGATTTGTGGTGAGGGGAGATAGATAAAAGCTCATTTAGGAACGACATGAACATGCTGCGTAGGTAGCTGTTTATCAGTAAATATCTCCACTGAGATTAAGAAAAGCAGTAGCTTAATAAATTAAGTACTTCCTGGTATGGTTACAGTACTGGTAACTCCCCAAAAGAATCTGGATTGTGGTGAGGGAACAGAGAAAAAGCTCATTTAGGACCTGCACTTACGAAGGGGTTGGCAGCTGTATATCAGGGAGTTAACCTTCTGAGAATAAAAACAGCTGGAGCTTGTTAAGGTAATTACACAGGGGAAAGGATAATGTACTGGGAACTCCTCAGAAGAATCTGATTTGTGGTGAGGGGAGAGAGATAAAAGCTCATTTAGGAACGACATGAACATGGTGCGTACGTAGCTGTTTATCAGTAAATATCTCCCCTGAGATTAAGAAAACAGTAGCTTAATAAATTAAGTACTTCCTGGTATGGTTACTGTACTGGTAACTCCCCAAAAGAATCTGGATTGTGGTGAGGGAACAGAGAAAAAAGATCATTTAGGACCTGCACTTATGAAGGGGGTAGGCAGCTGTATATCAGGGAGTAAACCTTCTGAGAATAAAAACAGCTGGAGCTTGTTAAGGTAATTACACAGGGGAAAGGATAATGTAATGGGAACTCCTCAGAAGAATCTGATTTGTGGTGAGGGGAGAAAGATAAAACTCATTTAGGAACGACATGAACATGCTGCGTAGGTAGCTGTTTATCACTAAACATCTCCACTGAGATTAAGAAAAGCAGTAGCTTAATAAATTAAGTACTTCCTGGTATGGTTACTGTACTGGTAACTCCCCAAAAGAATCTAGATTGTGGTGAGGGAACAGAGAAAAAAGCTCATTTAGGACCTGCACTTACGAAGGTTGTAGGCAGCTGTATATCAGGGAGTAAACCTTCTGAGAATAAAAACAGCTGGAGCTTGTTAAGGTAATTACACAGGGGAAAGGATAATGTACTGGGAACTCCTCAGAAGAATCTGATTTGTGGTGTGGGGAGAGAGATAAAAGCTCATATAGGAACGACATGAACATGCTGCGTAGGTAGCTGTTTATCAGTAAATATCTCCACTGAGATTAAGAAAAGCAGTAGCTTAATAAATTAAGTACTTCCTGGTATGGTTACTGTACTGGTAACTCCCCAAAAGAATCTGGATTGTGGTGGGGGAACAGAGAAAAAACTCATTAGGACCTGCACTTACGAAGGGGGTAGGCAGCTGTATATCAGGGAGTAAACCTTCTGAGAATAAAAACAGCAGGAGCTTGTTAAGGTAATTACACAGGGGAAAGGATAATGTACTGGGAACTCCTCAGAATAATCTGATTTGTGGTGAGGGGAGAGAGATAAAAGGTCATTTAGGAACGACGTGAACATGCTGGGTACGTAGCTGTTTATCAGTAAATATCTCCACTGAGATTAAGAAAAGCAGTAGCTTAATAAATTAAGTACTTCCTGGTATGGTTACTGTACTGGTAACTCCCCAAAAGAATCTGGATTGTGGTGAGGGAACAGAGAAAAAAGCTCATTTAGGACCTGCACTTACGAAGGGGGTAGGCAGCTGTATATCAGGGAGTAAACCTTCTGAGAAAAAAAACAGCTGGAGCTTGTTAAGGTAATTACACAGGGGAAAGGATAATGTACTGGGAACTCCTCAGAAGAATCTGATTTGTGGTGAGGGGGAGAGAGATAAAAGCTCATTTAAGAACGACATGAACATGCTGCGTAGGTAGCTGTTTATCAGTAAATATCTCCACTGAGATTAAGAAAAGCAGTAGCTTAATAAATAAAGTACTTCCTGGTATGGTTACTGTACTGGTAACTCCCCAAAAAAATCTGGATTGTGGTGAGGGAAGAGAGAAAAAACCTCATTTAGGACCTGCACTTACGAAGGGGGTAGGCAGCAGTATATCAGGGAGTAAACCTTCTGAGAATAAAAACAGCTGGATCTTCTTAAGATAATTAAACAGGGGAAAGGATAATGTACTGGGAACTCCTCAGAAGAATCTGATTTGTGCTGAGGGCAGAGAGAGATAAAAGCTCATTTAGGAACGACATGAACATGTTGCGTAGGTAGCTGTTTATCAGTAAATATCTCCACTGAGATTAAGAAAAGCAGTAGCTTAATAAATTAAGTACTTCCTGGTATGGTTACTGTACTGGTATCTCCCCAAAAGAATCTGGATTGTGGTGAGGGAACAGAGAAAAAAGCTCATTTAGGACCTGCACTTACGAAGGGGGTAGGCAGCTGTATATCAGGGAGTAAACCTTCTGAGAATAAAAACAGCTGGAGCTTGTTAAGGTAATTACACAGGGGAAAGGATAATGTACTGGGAACTCCTCAGAAGAATCTGATTTGTGGTGAGGGAGAGAGATAAAAGCTCATTTAAGAACGACATGAACATGCTGCGTAGATAGCTGTTTATCAGTAAATATCTCCACTGAGATTAAGAAAAGCAGTAGCTTAATAAATTAAGTACTTCCTGGTATGGTTACTGTACTGGTAACTCCCCAAAGAATCTGGATTGTGGTGAGGGAACAGAGAAAAAAGCTCATTTAGGACCTGCACTTACGAAGGGGGTAGGCAGCTGTATATCAGGAGTAAAGCTTCTGAGAATAAAAACAGCTGGAGTTTGTTAATGTAATTACACAGGGGAAAGGATAATGTACTGGGAACTCCTCAGAACAATCTGATTTGTGGTGAGGGGAGAGAGATAAAAGCTCATTTAGGAACGACATGAACATGCTGCGTACGTAGCTGTTTATCAGTAAATATCTCCACTGAGATTAAGAAAAGCAGTAGCTTAATAAATTAAATACTTCCTCCGTATAGTTATTGTACTGGTAACTCCCCAAAAGAATCTGGATTGTGGTGAGGGAACAGAGAAAAAAGCTCATTTAGGACCTGCACTTACGAAGGGGGTAGGCAGCTGTATATCAGGGAGTAAACCTTCTGAGCATAAAAACAGCTGGAGCTTGTTAAGGTAATTACACAGGGGAAAGGATAATGTACTGGGAACTCCTCAGAAGAATCTGATTTGTGGTGAGGGGAGAGAGATAAAAGCACATTTAGGAAAGACATGAACATGCTGCGTAGGTAGCTGTTTTTCAGTAAATATCTCCACTGAGATTAAGAAAAGCAGTAGCTTAATAAATAAAGTACTTTCTGGTATGGTTACTGTACTGGTAACTCCCCAAAAGAATGTGGATTGTGGTGAGGGAACAGAGAAAAAAGCTCATTTAGGACCTACACTTACGAAGCGGGTAGGCAGCTGTAATATCAGGGAGTAAACCTTCTGAGAATAAAAACACCTGGAGCTTGTTAAGGTAATTACACAGTGGAAAGGATAATGTACTGGGAACTCCTCATAAGAATCTGATTTGTGGTGAGGGGAGAGAGATAAAAGCTCATTTAGGAACGACATGAACAGGCTGCGTAGGTAGCTGTTTATCAGTAAATATCTCCACTGAGATTAAGAAAAGCAGTAGCTTAATAAATTAAGTACTTCCTGGTATGGTTACTGTACTGGTAACTCGCCAAAAGAATCTGGATTGTGGTGGGTGAACAGAGAATAAAGCTCATTTAGGACCTGCACTTACGAAGTGGGTAGGCAGCTGTATATCAGGGAGTAAACCTTCTGAGAATAAAACAGCTGGAGCTTGTTAAGGTAATTACACAGGGGAAAGGATAATGTACTGGGAACTCCTCAGAAGAATCTGATTTGTGGTGAGGGGAGAGAGATAAAAGTTCATTTATGAACGACATGAACATGCTGCGTAGGTAGCTGTTTATCAGTAAATATCTCCACTGAGATTAAGAAAAGCAGTAGCTTAATAAATTAAGTACTTCCTGGTATGGTTACTGTACTGGTAACTCCCCAAAAGAATCTGGATTGTGGTGAGGGAACAGAGAAAAAAGCTCATTTAGGACCCGCACTTACGAAGGTTGTAGGCAGCTGTATATCAGGGAGTAAACCTTCTGAGAATAAAAACAGCTGGAGCTTGTTAAGGTAATAACACAGGGGAAAGGATAATGTACTGGGAACTCCTCAGAAGAATCTGATTTGTGGTGTGGGGAGAGAGATAAAAGCTCATATAGGAACGACATGAACATGCTGCGTAGGTAGCTGTTTATCAGTAAATATCTCCACTGAGATTAAGAAAAGCAGGAGCTTAATAAATTAAGTACTTCCTGGTATGGTTACTGTACTGGTAACTCCCAAAAAGAATCTGGATTGTGGTGAGGGAACAGAGAAAAAAACTCATTTAGGACCTGCACTTACGAAGGGGGTAGGCAGCTGTATATCAGGGGAGTAAACCTTCTGAGAATAAAAACAGCTGGAGCTTGTTAAGGTAATTACACAGGGGAAAGGATAATGTACTGGGAACTCCTCAGAAGAATCTGATTTGTGGTGAGGGGAGAGAGATAAAAGGTCATTTAGGAACGACATGAACATGCTGCGTAGGTAGCTGTTTATCAGTAAATATCTCCACTGAGATTAAGAAAAGCAGTAGCTTAATAAATTAAGTACTTCTGGTATGGTGACTGTACTGGTAACTCCCCAAAAGAATCTGGATTGTGGTGAGGGAACAGAGAAAAAAGCTCATTTAGGACCTGCACTTACGAAGGGGGTAGGCAGCTGTATATCAGGGAGTAAACGTTCTGATAATAAAAACAGCTGGAGCTTGTTAAGGTAATTACACAGGGGAAAGGATAATGTACTGGGAACTCCTCAGAAGAATCTGATTTGTGGTGAGGGGAGGAGAGATAAAAGCTCATTTAGGAACGACATGAACATGCTGCGTAGGTAGATGTTTATCAGTAAATATCTCCACTGAGATTAATAAAAGCAGTAGCTTATTAATTTAAGTACTTCCGGGTATGGTTACTGTACTGGTAACTCCCCCAAAAGAATCTGGATTGTGGTGAGGGAACAGAAAAAAAATGCTCATTTAGGACCTGCACTTACGAAGGGGATAGGCAGCTGTATATCAGGGAGTAAACCTTCTGAGAATAAAAACAGCTGGAGCTTGTTAAGATAATTACACAGGGGAAAGGATAATGTACTGGAACTCCTCAGAAGAATCTGATTTTTGGTGAGGGGAGAGAGATAAAGGCTCATTTAGGAACGACATGAACATGCTGCGTAGGTAGCTGTTTATCAGTAAATATCTCCACTGAGATTAAGAAAAGCAGTAGCTTAATAAATTAAGTACTTCCTGGTATGGTTACTGTACTGGTAACTCCCCAAAAGAATCTGGATGTGGTGACGCAACAGAGAAAAAAGCTCATTTAGGACCTGCACTTACGAAGGGGGTAGGCAGCTGTATATCAGGGAGTAAACCTTCTGAGAATAAAAACAGCTGGAGCTTGTTAAGGTAATTACACAGGGGAAAGGATAATGTACTGGGAACTCCTCAGAAGAATCTGATTTGTGGTGAGGGGAGAGAGATAAAAGCTCATTTAGGAACGACATGAACATGCTGCGTAGGTAGCTGTTTATCAGTAAATATCTCCATTGAGATTAAGAAAAGCAGTAGCTTAATAAATTAAGTACTTCCTGGTATGGTTACTGTACTGGTAACTCCCCAAAAGAATCTGGATTGTGGTGAGGGAACAGAGAAAAAAGCTCATTTAGGACCTGGACTTACGAAGGGGGTAGGCAGCTGTATATCAGGGAGTGAACCTTCTTCGAATAAAAACAGCTGGAGCTTGTTAAGGTAATTACACAGGGGAAAGGATAATGTACTGCGAACTCCTCAGAAGAATCTGATTTGTGGTGAGTGGAGAGAGATAAATGCTCATTTAGGAACGACATGAACATGCTGCGTAGGTAGCTGTTTATCAGTAAATATCTCCACTGAGATTAAGAAAAGCAGTAGCTGAATAAATTAAGTACTTCCTGGTATGTTTACTGTACTGGTAACTCCCCAAAAGAATCTGGTTGTGGTGAGGGAACAGAGAAACAAGCTCATTTTGGACCTGCACTTACGAAGGGGGTAGGCAGCTGTATATCAGGGAGTAAACCTTCTGAGAATAAAAACAGCTGGAGCTTCTTAAGGTAATTACACAGGGGAACGGATAATGTACTGGGAACTCTCAGAAGAATCTGATTTTTGGTGAGGGGTGAGAGATAAAAGCTCATTTAGGAACGATATGAACATGCTGCGTAGGTAGCTGTTTATCAGTAAATATCTCCACTGAGATTAAGAAAAGCAGTAGCTTCATTAATTAAGTACTTCCTGGTATGGTTACTGTACTGGTAACTCCCCAAAAGAACTGGATTGTCGTGAGGCAACAGAGAAATAAGCTCATTTAGGACCTGCACTTACGAAGGGGGTAGGCAGCTGTATATCAGGGAGTAAACCTTCTGAGATAAAAACAGCTGGAGCTTGTTAAGGTAATTACACATGGGAAAGGATAATGTACTGGGAACTCCTCAGAAGAATCTGATTGTGGTGAGGGGAGAGAGATAAAAGCTCATTTAGGAACGATATGAACATGCTGCGTTTGTAGCTCTTTATCAGTAAATATCTCCACTGAGATTAAGAAAAGCAGTAGCTTAATAAATAAAGTACTTCCTGGAATGGTTACTGTACTGGTAACTCCCCAAAAGAATCTGGATTGTGGTGAGGGAACAGAGAAAAAACTCATTTAGGACCTGCACTTACGAAGGGGGTAGGCAGCTGTATATCAGGGAGTAAACATTCTGAGAATAAAAACAGCTGGAGCTTGTTAAGGTAATTAAACAGGGGAAAGGATAATGTACTGGGAACTCCTCAGAAGAATCTGATTTGTGGTGAGGGGAGAGAGATAAAAGCTCATTAAGAACGACATGAACATGCTGCGTAGGTTGCTGTTTATCAGTAAATATCTCCAATGAGATTAGAAAAGCAGTAGCTTAATAAATTAAGTACTTCCTGGTATGGTTACTGTACTGGTAACTCCCCCAAAAGAATCTGGATTGTGGTGAGGGAACAGAGAAAAAAGCTCATTTAGTACCTGCACTTACGAAGGGGGTAGGCAGCTGAATATCAGGGAGTAAACCTTCTGAGAATAAAAACAGCTGGAGCTTGTTAAGGTAATTACACAGGGGAAAGGATATTGTACTGGGAACTCCTCAGAAGAATCTGATTTGTGGTGAGGGGAGAGAGATAAATGCTCATTTAGGAACGACATGGACATGCTGCGTAGGTAGCTCTTTATCAGTAAATATCTCCACTGAGATTAAGAAAAGCAGTAGCTTAATAAATTAAGTACTTCCTGGTATGGTTACTGTTACTGGTAACTCCCCAAAAGAATCTGGATTGTGGTGAGGGAACAGAGAAAAAAGCTCATTTAGGACCTGCACTTACGAAGGGGGTAGGCAGCTGTATATCAGGGAGTAAACCTTCTGAGAATAAAAACAGCTGGAGCTTGTTAAGGTAATTACACAGGGGAAAGGATAATGTACTGGGAACTCCTCAGAAGAATCTGATTTGTGGTGAGGGGAGAGAGATGAAAGCTCATTTAGGAACGACATGAACATGCTGCATAGGTAGCTCTTTATCAGTAAATATCTCCACTGAGATTAAGAAAAGCAGTAGCTTAATAAATAAAGTACTTCCTGGTATGGTTACTGTACTGTTAACTCCCCAAAAGCATCTGGATTGTGTTGAGGGAACAGAGAAAAAAGCTCATTTAGGACCTGCACTTACGAAGGGGGTAGGCAGCAGTATATCAGGGAGTAAACCTTCTGAGAAAAAAAACAGCTGGAGCTTGTTAAGGTGTTAAGGTAATTACACAGGGGAAAGGATAATGTACTGGGAACTCCTCAGAAGAATCTGATTTGTGGTGAGGGGAGAGAGATAAAAGCTCATTAGGAACGACATGAACATGCTGCTAAGGTAGCTGTTTATCAGCAAATATCTCCATTGAGATTAAGAAAAGCAGTAGCTTAATAAATTAAGTACTTCCTGGTATGGTTACTGTACTGGTAACTCCCCAAAAGAATCTGGATTGTGGTGAGGGAACAGAGAAAAAAGCTCATTTAGGACCTGGACTTACGAAGGGGGTAGGCAGCTGTATATCAGGGAGTGAACCTTCTTCGAATAAAAACAGCTGGAGCTTGTTAAGGTAATTACACAGGGGAAAGGATAATGTACTGCGAACTCCTCAGAAGAATCTGATTTGTGGTGAGTGGAGAGAGATAAATGCTCATTTAGGAACGACATGAACATGCTGCGTAGGTAGCTGTTTATCAGTAAATATCTCCACTGAGATTAAGAAAAGCAGTAGCTGAATAAATTAAGTACTTCCTGGTATGTTTACTGTACTGGTAACTCCCCAAAAGAATCTGGATTGTGGTGAGGGAACAGAGAAACAAGCTCATTTTGGACCTGCACTTACGAAGGGGGTAGGCAGCTGTATATCAGGGAGTAAACCTTCTGAGAATAAAAACAGCTGGAGCTTCTTAAGGTAATTACACAGGGGAACGGATAATGTACTGGGAACTCCTCAGAAGAATCTGATTTTTGGTGAGGGGTGAGAGATAAAAGCTCATTTAGGAACGATATGAACATGCTGCGTAGGTAGCTGTTTATCTGTAAATATCTCCACTGAGATTAAGAAAAGCAGTAGCTTCATTAATTAAGTACTTCCTGGTATGGTTACTGTACTGGTAACTCCCCAAAAGAATCTGGATTGTGGTGAGGGAACAGAGAAAAAAGCTCATTTAAGACCTGCACTTACGAAGGGGGTAGGCAGCTGTATATCAGGGAGTAAACCTTCTGAGAATAAAAACAGCTGGAGCTTGTTAAGGTAATTACACATGGGAAAGGATAATGTACTGGGAACTCCTCAGAAGAATCTGATTTGTGGTGAGCGGAGAGATAAAAGCTAATTTAGGAACGACATGAACATGCTGCGTAGGTAGCTGTTTATCAGTAAATATCTCCACTGAGATTAAGAAAAGCAGTAGCTTAATAAATTAAGTACTTCCTGGTATGGTTACTGTACTGGTAACTCCCCAAAAGAATCTGGATTGTGGTGAGGGAACAGAGAAAAAAGCTCATTTTGGACCTGCACTTACGAAGGGGGTAGGCAGCTGTATATCAGGGAGTAAACCTTCTGAGAATAAAACAGCTGGCGCTTCTTAAGGTAATTACACAGGGGAACGGATAATGTACTGGGAACTCCTCAGAAGAATCTGATTTGTGGTGAGGGTGAGAGATAAAAGCTCATTTAGGAACGACATGAACATGCTGCGTAGGTAGCTGTTTATCAGTAAATATCTCCACTGAGATTAAGACAAGCAGTAGCTTAATAAATTAAGTACTTCCTGGTATGGTTCCTGTACTGGTAACTCCCCAAAAGAATGTGGATTGTGGTGAGGGAACAGAGAAATAAGCTCATTTAGGACCTGCACTTACGAAGGGGGTAGGCAGCTGTATATCAGGGAGTAAACCTTCTGAGAATAAAAACAGCTGGAACTTGTTAAGGTAATTACACAGGGGAAAGGATAATGTACTGGGAACTCCTCAGAAGAATCTGATTTGTGGTGAGGGGAGAGAGATAAAAGCTCATTTAGGAACGACATGAACATGCTGCGTAGGTAGCTGTTTATCAGTAAATATCTCCACTGAGATTAAGAAAAGCAGTAGCTTAATAAATTAAGTACATCCTGGTATGGTTACTGTACTGGTAACTCCCCAAAAAGAATCTGGATTGTGGTGAGGGAACAGAGAAAAAAGCTCATTTAGGACCTGCACGTACGAAGGGGGTAGGCAGCTGTATATCAGGGAGTAAACCTTCTGAGAATAAAAACAGCTGGAGCTTGTTAAGGGAATTACACAGGGGAAAGGATAATGTACTGGGAACTCCTCAGAAGAATCTGATTTGTGGTGAGGGGAGAGAGATAAAAGCTCATTTAGGAACGACATGATCATGCTGCTTAGGTAGCTGTTTATGAGTAAATATCTCCACTGAGATTACGAAAAGCAGTAGCTTAATAAATTAAGTACTTCCTGGTATGGTTACTGTACTGGTAACTCCACAAAAGAATCTGGATTGTCGTGAGGCAACAGAGAAATAAGCTCATTTAGGACCCGCACTTACGAAGGTGTTAGGGCAGCTGTATATCAGGGAGTAAACCTTCTGAGAATAAAAACACCTGAGCATGTTAAGGTAATTACACAGGGGAAAGGATAATGTACCGGGAACTCCTCAGAAGAATCTGATTTGTGGTGAGGGGAGAGAGAAAAAAGCTCATTCAAGAACGACATGAACATGCTACATAGGTAGCTGTTTATCAGTAAATATCTCCACTGAGATTAAGAAAAGCAGTAGCTTAATAAATTAAGTACTTCCTGGTATGGTTACTGTGCTGGTAACTCCCCAAAAGAATCTGGATTGTGGTGAGGGAACAGAGAAAAAAGCTCATTTAGGACCTGCACGTACGAAGGGGGTAGGCAGCTGTATATCAGGGAGTAAACCTTCTGAGAATAAAAACAGAATGAGCTTGTTAAGGTAATTACACCGGGGAAAGGATAATGTACTGGGAACTCCTCAGAAGAATCTGATTTGTGGTGAGGGGAAAGAGATAAAAGCTCATTTATGAACGACATGAACATGCTGCGTAGGTAGCTGTTTATCAGTAAATATCTCCACTGAGATTAAGAAAACCAGTAGCTTAATGAATTACGTACTTCCTGGTATGGTTACTGTACGGGAAACTCCCCAAAAGTATCTGGATTGTGGTGAGGGAACAGAGAAAAAAGCTCATTTAGGACCTGCACTTACGAAGGGTGTAGGCAGCTGTATATCAGGGAGTAAAACCTTCTGAGAATAAAAACAGCTGGAGCTTGTTAAGGTAATTACACAGGGGAAAGGACAATGTGCTGGGAACTCCTCAGAAGAATCTGATTTGTGGTGAGAGGAGAGAGATAAAAAGCTCATTTAGGAACGACATGAACATGCTGCGTCCGTATCTGTTTATCAGTAAAATATCTCCACTGAGATTAAGAAAAGCAGTAGCTTAATAAATTAAGTACTTCCTGTATGGTTACTGTACTGGTAACTCCCCAAAAGAATCTGGATTGTGGTGAGGGAACAGAGAATAAAGCTCATTTAGGACCTGCACTTACGAAGGGGGTAGGCACCTGTATATCAGGGAGTAATCCTTCTGAGAATAAAAACAGCTGGAGCTTGTTAAGGTAATTACACAGGGGAAAGGATAATGTACTGGGAACTCCTCAGAAAGAATCTGATTTGTGGTGAGGGGAGTGATAAAAGCTCATTAGGAAGGACATGAACATGCTGCGTAGGTAGCTGTTTATCAGTAAATATCTCCCCTGAGGTTAAGAAAAGCAGTAGCTTAATAAATTTAGTACTTCCTGGTATGTTTACTGTACTGGTAACTCCCCATAAGATCTCGATTGTGGTGAGGGAACAGAGAAAAAAAGCTCATTTAGGACCTTCACTTACGAAGGGGGTAGGCAGCTGTATATCAGGGGAGTAAAACCTTCTGAGAATAAAAACAACTGGAGCTTGTTAAGGTAATTAGACATGGGAAAGGATAATGTACTGGGAACTCCTCAGAAGAATCTGATTTTTGGTGAGGGGAGAGAGATAAAAGGTCATTTAGGAACGACATGAACATGCTGCGTAGGTAGCTGTTTATCAGTAAATATCTCCAGTGAGATTAAGAAAAGCAGTAGCTTAATGAATTAGGTACTTCCTGGTATGGTTACTGTACTGGTATCTCCCCAAAAGAATCTGGATTGTGGTGAGGGAACAGAGAAAAAAGCTCATTTAGGAACTGCACTTACGAAGGGGGTAGGCAGCTGTATATCAGGGAGTAAACCTTCTGAGAATAAAAACAGCTGGAGCTTGTTAAGGTAATTACACAGGGGAAAGGATAATGTACTGGGAACTCCTCAGAAGAATCTGATTTGTGGTGAGGGGAGAGAGAAAGAAGCTCATTTAGGAACGACATGAACATGCTGCGTACGTAGATGTTTATCAGTAAATATCTCCACTGAGATTAAGAAAAGCAGTAGCTTAATAATTAAGTACTTCCTGGTATGTTTACTGTACTGGTAACTCCCCAAAAGAATCTGGATTGTGGTGAGGGAACAGAGAAAAAAGCTCATTTAGGACCTGCACTTACGAAGGGGGTAGGCAGCTGTATATCAGGGAGTAAACCTTCTGAGAATAAAAACAGCTGGAGCTTGTAAAGGTAATTACACAGGGGAAAGGATTATGTACTGGGAACTCCTCAGAAGAATCTGATTTTTGGTGAGGGGAGAGAGATAAAAAGCTCATTTATTAACGGCATGAACATGCTGCGTAGATAGCTGTTTATCAGTAAATATCTCCACTGAGATTAAGAAAAGCAGTAGCTTAATAAATTAAGTACTTCCTGGTATGGTTACTGTAATGGTAACTCCCCAAAAGAATCGGATTGTGGTGAGGGAACAGAGAAAAAATATCATTTAGGACCTGCACTTACGAAGGGGCTAGGCAGCTGTATATCAGGGAGTAAACCTTCGGAGAATAAAAACAGCTGGAGCTTGTTAAGATAATTTCACAGGGGAAAGGATAATGTACTGGGAACTCCATGGAAGAATCTGATTTGTGGTGAGGGGAGAGAGATAAAAGCTCATTTAGGAACGACATGAACATGGTACGAACATAGCTGTTTCTCACTAAATATCTCCCCTGAGGTTAAGAAAAGCAGTAGCTTAATAAATTTAGTACTTCCTGGTATGTTTTCTGTACTGGTAACTCCCCATAAGAATCTCGATTGTGGTGAGGGAACAGAGAAAAAAGCTCATTTAGGACCTTCACTTACGAAGGGGTAGGCAGCTGTATATCAGGGAGTAAACCTTCTGAGAATAAAAACAACTGGAGCTTGTTAAGGTAATTAGACATGGGAAAGGATAATGTACTGGGAACTCCTCAGAAGAATCTGATTTTTGGTGAGGGGAGAGAGATAAAAGGTCATTTAGGAACGACATGAACATGCTGCGTAGGTAGCTGTTTATCAGTAAATATCTCCAGTGAGATTAAGAAAAGCAGTAGCTTAATAAATTAGGTACTTCTTGGTATGGTTACTGTACTGGTATCTCCCCAAAAGAATCTGGATTGTGGTGAGGGAACAGAGAAAAAAGCTCATTTAGGAACTGCACTTACGAAGGGGGTAGGCAGCTGTATATCAGGGAGTAAACC
>NW_025960538.1:0-57133 GCF_023159225.1 Perognathus longimembris pacificus
CTTTTAGATATCAATATTGGATTCAGCATGGAGGTTCATATAACTCCAGTAGAACTCGGCTGATTAGACTGTCTTCCTGGTCTGTGGGATCTCATACCTATAAATTAGATAATTATCCTAGCCCTGCTGGCCTGCCTAAATGTGACAATTTTACTTATCTGAACCTGAACTTTACTGAAAGACATTGGGAAAGTTGTCGAGGAATTTTTCCAACTATTTGGAATACATCCCAGCATACTTGGTATGATTGGGGACCTTTTGGTGTGTGGTTGAAAAACTGCACTGAATATAACTCATCTTGTGAGCCTACTTTATCTATGAACATGTCCAATGCCATGTCTGCTAAACAGCTCTTAGGGTGGTTTGGAGCAGGCTTTAGTGACCCCCGGCCTGCTCTCGCCCATGGAAACAGGCTATTTCCTCCACAACGTCATCTCTGGAAATTAGCAGCTTCTCTGGCTCCCGTATTGCTGCCAATGGAACTTACTCAGGATCTAAAAGGTCCTCGGCCTCCTACAACTTAACAGTTGTAAAGACCTACAATATCTCTGCTTGTGTTCATTTTCCACAAGTACTGATGGTCGGCCCCATAAACATAACAAAGAATGCCATTACCTGCATAAATTGTAAATTGTATACTTGTTTGAATAACAATGTCACCTTTAATTTTAGTCAAGATAGGATCATGATTTTAACCCAGCGCAACTCCCTTTGGGTTCCTGTTCGCATGCATCGTCCCTGGGCTGGAGGACCTGTACAAGGATTGGTAATGCAGTTTTTCAAGCGGCTTCTGAGGAGGAGTCGTCGTGCCATTGGACTGATTATTGCAGGACTTGTTGGACTGATTGCCATTGCTACAACTGCAGCAGTATCCGGAGCCGCATTGCGACAATCTGTACAAACTCATGACTTTATGGTGCAGTGGCACCAGGACTCCCACAATCTGTGGCAACACCAGCTGGAAGTAAATGCCCACCTTCAAGATGAGATAGAAGCTGTTAAAGGAGGAGTGTTTTGGCTTGGACAGAAATATCTGGCTTTACAGCAAAGATTGTTTTTGACTTGCGATTGGAATTCTAGTCATGTCTGTGTAACACCTTATAAATATAATGCCTCTGAATATGAATGGAATGATATACAAATGCTTATAGATGGAGCCCTACTAAATGGTACGTTAAGTGAACAAAGCTTGTACAGGGAGGTTTTTGAAGCTTTTCAAAAGGAATTGCCAGATGCCTCCTCTATTGATGACATAGCCCAAGGACTAGCTCAGACCTTAGAAGGACTAGACCCTAGGGGGTGGTGGCAAAGTATTACCCATAGTGTTGGAAGTGCTTTTATTGCCTTAATACTTATGATATGTGTCTTTTTCTTAGGATATTGACCTATCATAGCTATAATGAAGCGTTACACTAGGAATAATTCCTCTGATGTTTTACTCACTGCCCTTAAACTTTCTAGAGAAGCGGCTGTGGAAAAATTAATAAAAAAGGGGGGAATTGTTGGAGAATTAAAGTCTCCAACCAGTGGAAAAATTTAGCCCCGGCACGGTTACTCTGATGCCTCATTAGCACACTAATAGGCCCTTGGGAACACATTCCCAGAAAGGAGTTTCTGGTGTTTTGTGGGCCAAAGGAAGCCACCAGTTGTTGTGAGAATCTCCTTTTTCCCCCTACTTAGCAAGTCTCTCTTAGGAGACTTGCTAGACCAGCTGCCTTTAGTGTTAGATTATCTCTGTAAACAGGAAAGTCTCCTCACTAGATTCTCACTGTAAACAGGAAAGTCTCCTCACTGTTATTTCACAAGTATTTGGAGAAGTCAAGATTAATGTTACCTAGCCTTAAGGAGATAATAGCTAGGAGATAATTAGTTCTACCTCGGTTGTATACAGTTCCTTGTTTTGATATCTATAATCATTGTAGTCACTACCTCCTGTAATTAGAAAGGCATTTGTACCAAGTTCCTGCCCTCACAGTAGGAAATTTCCTCCACTTTTGTATTTGAGACAAATGTCATGCTGTATTGATCTTTTACCCTGTAATTGTAAAATTGGTTTCTAACCCTATATAAACCCTGGCCCTCTTGGAATAAAGTGTGCATTGGTTCACTCGCCTTGCATCCCCCGTGTCCTGATTTCGACTGCAGTTACCCCAGGTTCAACAGGGAGAGAGATAAAAGCTCATTTAGGAACGACATGAACATGGTGCGTAGGTAGCTGTTTATCAGTAAATATCTCCACTGAGATTAAGAAAAGCAGTAGCTTAATAAATTAAGTACTTCCTGGTATGGTTACTGTACTGGTAACTCCACAAAAGAATCTGGATTGTGGTGAGGGAACAGAGAAAAAAGCTCATTTAGGACCTGCAATTACGAAGGGGGTAGGCAGCTGTATATCAGGGAGTATCGCTTCTGAGAATAAAAACAGCTGGAGCTTGTTAAGGTAAATACACAGGGGAAAGGGTAATGTACTGGGAACTCCTCAGAAGAATCTGATTTGTGGTGAGGGGAGAGAGATAAAAGCTCATTTAGGAACGACATGAACATGCTGCATACGTAGCTGTTTATCAGTAAATATCTCCACTGAGATTAAGAAAAGCAGTAGCTTAATAAATTAAGTACTTCCTGGTATGGATACTGTACTGGTAACTCCCCAAAAGAATCTGGATTGTGGTGAGGGAACAGAGAAAAAAGCTCATTTAGGAACGACATGAACATGCTGTGTAGGTAACTGTTTATCAGTAAATATCTCCACTGAGATTAAGAAAAGCAGTAGCTTAATAAATTAAGTACTTCGTGGTATGGTTACTGTACTGGTAACTCCCCAAAGAATCTGGATTGTGGTGAGGGAACAGAGAAAAAAGCTCATTTAGGACCTGCACTTACGAAGGGGGTAGGCAGCTGTATATCAGGGAGTAAACCTTCTGAGAATAAAAACAGCTGGAGTTTGTTAAGGTAAATACACAGGGGAAAGGGTAATGTACTGGGAACTCCTCAGAAGAATCTGATTTGTGGTGAGGGGAGAGAGATAAAAGCTCATTAAGGGACGACATGAACATGATGCATACGTAGCTGTTTATCAGCAAATATCTCCACTGAGATTAAGAAAAGCAGTAGCTTAATAAATTAAGTACTTCCTGGTATGGATACTGTACTGGTAACAACCCAAAAGAATCTGGATTGTGGTGAAGGAACAGAGAAAAAAGCTCATTTAGGACCTGCCCTTACGAAGGGGGTAGGGAAGCTATATATCAGGGAGTAAACCTTCTGAGAATAAAAACAGCTGGAGCTTGTTAAGGTAATTACAAAGGGGAAAGGATAATGTACTGGGAAACACCTCAGAAGAATCTGATTTGTGGTGAGGGGAGAGAGATAAAAGCTCATTTAGGAACGACATGAACATGCTGCGTAGGTAGCAGTTTATCAGTAAATATATCCTCTGAGATTAAGAAAAGCAGTAGCTTAATAAATTAAGTACTTCTGGTATGGGTACTGTACTGGTAACTCCCCAAAAGAATCTGGATTGTGGTGAGGGAACAGAGAAAAAAGCTCATTTAGGACCTGCACTTACGAAGGGGTTAGGCAGCTATATATCAGGGAGTAAACCTTCTGAGAATAAAAACAGCTGGAGCTTGTTAAGGTAATTACACAGGGGAAAGGATAATGTACTGGGAACTCCTCAGAAGAATCTGATTTGTGGTGAGGGGAGAGAGATAAAAGCTCATTTTAGAACGACATGAACATGCTGCGTAGGTAGCTGTTTATCAGTAAATATCTCCACTGAGATTAAGAAAAGCAGTAGCTTAATAAACTAAGTACTTCCTGGTATGGATCCTGTACTGGTAACTCCCCAAAAGAATCTGGATTGTGGTGAGGGAACAGAGAAAAAACCTCATTTAGGACCTGCACTTACGAAGGGGGTAGGCAGCTGTATATCAGGGAGTAAACCTTCTGAGAATAAAAACAGATGGAGCTTGTTAAGGTAATTACACAGGGGAAAGGATAATGTACTGGGAACTCCTCAGAAGAATCTGATTTGTGGTGAGGGGAGAGAGATAAAAGCTCATTTAGGAACGACATGAACATGCTGCGTAGGTAGCTGTTTATCAGTAAATATCTCCACTGATATTAAGAAAAGCAGTAGCTTAATAAATTGAGTACTTCCTGGTATGGTTACTGTACTGGTAACTCCCCAAAAGAATCTGGATTGTGGTGAGTGAACAGAGAAAAAAGCTCATTTACTACCGGCACTTACGACGGGGGTAGGCAGCTGTATATCAGGGAGTAAACCTTCTGAGAATAAAAACAGCTGGAGCTTGTTAAGGGAATTACACAGGGGAAAGGATAATGTACTGGGAACTCCTAAGAAGAATCTGATTTGTGGTGAGATGAGAGAGATAAAAGCTCATTTAGGAACGACATGAGATGTTGCGTAGGTAGCTGTTTATCAGTAAATATCTCCACTGAGATTAAGAAAAGCAGTAGCTTAATAAATTAAGTACTTCCTGGTATGGTTACTGTACTGGTAACTCCCCAAAAGAATCTGGATTGTGGTGATGGAACAGAGAAAAAAGCTCATTTAGGACCTGCACTTACGAAGGGGGTAGGTAGCTG
Source organism: Perognathus longimembris pacificus (assembly GCF_023159225.1). Lineage (NCBI taxonomy): Eukaryota > Metazoa > Chordata > Mammalia > Rodentia > Heteromyidae > Perognathus > Perognathus longimembris. Next base: position 4,612 of record NW_025960538.1, read on the forward strand.
TATATCAGGGAGTAAACATTCTGAGAAGAAAAACTGCTGGAGCTTGTTAAGGTAATTACACAGGGGAAAGGATAATGTACTGTGAACTCCTCAGAAGAATCTGATTTGTAGTGACGGGAGAGAGATAAAAGCTCATTTAGGAACGACATGAACATGCTGCGTAGGTAGCTGTTTATCAGTAAATATCTCCACTGAGATTAAGAAAAGCAGTAGCTTAATAAATTAAGTACTTCCTGGTATGGTTACTGTACTGTAACTCCCCAGAAGAATCTGGATTGTGGTGAGGGAACAGAGAAAAAAGCGCATTTAGGACCTGCAATTACGAAGGGGGTAGGCTGCTTTATATCAGGGAATATCGCTTCTGAGAATAAAAACAGCTGGAGCTTGTTAAGGTAATTACACAGGGGAAAGGATAATGTACTGGGAACTCCTCAGAAGAATCTGATTTGTGGTGAGGGGAGAGAGATAAAGCTCATTTAGGAACGTCATGAACATGCTGCATACGTAGCTGTTTATCAGTAATATCTCCACTGAGATTAAGAAAAGCAGTAGCTTAATAAATTAAGTACTTCCTGGTATGGATACTGTACTGGTAACTCCCCAAAAGAATCTGGATTGTGGTGAGGGAACAGAGAAAAAAGCTCATTTAGGAACGACATGAACATGCTGCGTAGGTAGCTGTTTATCAGTAAATATCTCCACTGAGATTAAGAAAAGCAGTAGCTTAATAAATTAAGTACTTCCTGATGTGTTTACTGTACTGGTAACTCCCCAAAAGAATCTGGATTGTGTTGAGGGAACAGAGAAAAAAGCTCATTTAGGACCTGCACTTACGAAGGGGGTAGGCAGCTGTATATCAGGGAGTAAACATTCTGAGAATAAAAACAGCTGGAGCTTGTTAAGGTAATTACACAGGGGAAAGGATAATGTACTGGGAACTCCTCAGAAGAATCTGATTTGTGGTGAGGGGAGAGAGATAAAAGCTCATTTAGGAACGACATGAACATGCTGCGTACGTAGCTGTTTATCAGTAAATATCTCCACTGAGATTAAGAAAAGCAGTAGCTTAATAAATTAAGTACTTCCTGGTATGGTAACTGTACTGGTAACTCCCCAAAAGAATCTGGATTGTGGTGAGGGAACAGAGAAAAAAGCTCATTTAGGACCTGCACTTACGAAGGGGGTAGGCAGCTGTATATCACGGAGTAAACCTTCTGAGAATAAAAACAGCTAGAGCTTGTTAAGGTAATTACACAGGGGAAAGGATAATGTACTGGGAACTCCTCAGAAGAATCTGATTTGTGGTGAGGGGAGAGAGATAAAAGCTCATTTAGGAACGACATGAACATGCTGCGTAGGTAGCTGTTTATCAGTAAATATCTCCACTGAGATTAAGAAAAGCAGTAGCTTAATAAATTAAGTACTTCCTGGTATGGTTACTGTACTGGTAACTCCCCAAAAGAATCTGGATTGTGGTGAGGGAACAGAGAAAAAAGCTCATTAGGACCTGCAATTACGAAGGGGGTAGGCAGCTGTATATCAGGGAATATCGCTTCTGAGAATAAAAACAGCTGGAGCTTGTTAAGGTAATTACACAGGGGAAAGGATAATGTACTGGGAACTCCTCAGAAGAATCTGATTTGTGGTGAGGGGGAGAGAGATAAAAGCTCATTTAGGAACGACATGAACATGCCTCGTAGGGAGCTGTTTATCAGTAAATATCTCCACTGAGATTAAGAAAAGCAGTAGCTTAATAAATTAAGTACTTCCTGGTATGGTTACTGTACTGGTAACTCCCCCAAAAGAATCTGGATTGTGGTGAGGGAACACAGAAAAAGCTCATTTAGGATCTGCACTTACGAAGGGGGTAGGCCGCTGTATATCAGGGAGTAAACCTTCTGAGAATAAAAACAGCTGGAGCTTGTTAAGGTAATTACACAGGGGAAAGGATAATGTACTGGGAACTCCTCAGAAGAATCTGATTTGTGGTGAGGGGACAGTGAAAGACGCTCATTTAGGAACGACATGAACATGCTGCGTAGGTAGCTGTTTATCAGTAAATATCTCCACTGAGATAAGAAAAGCAGTAGCTTAATGAATTAAGTACTTCCTGGTATGGTTACTGTACTGGTAACTCCCCAAAAGAATCTGGATTGTGGTGAGGGAACAGAGAAAAAAGCTCATTTAGGACCTGCACTTACGAAGGGGGTAGGCCGCAGTATATCAGGGAGTAAACCTTCTGAGAATATAAACAGCTGGAGCTTGTTAGGTAATTACACAGGGGAAAGGATAATGTACTGGGAACTCCTCAGAAGAATCTGATTTGTGGTGAGGGGAGAGAGATAAAGTTCATTTAGGAACGAAATGAACATGCTGCGTAGGTAGCTGTTTATCAGTAAATATCTCCACTGAGATTAAGAAAAGCAGTAGCTTAATAAATTAAGTACTTCCTGGTATGGTAACTGTACTGGTAACTCCCAAAAGAATCTGGATTGTGGTGAGGGAACAGAGAAAAAAGCTCATTTAGGACCTGCACTTACGAAGGGGGTAGGCAGCTGTGTATCACGGAGTAAACCTTCTGAGAATAAAAACAGCTAGAGCTTGTTAAGGTAATTACACAGGGGAAAGGATAATGTACTGGGAACTCCTCAGAAGAATCTGATTTGTGGTGAGGGGAGAGAGATAAAAGCTCATTTAGGAACGACATGAACATGCTGCGTAGGTAGCTGTTTATCAGTAAATATCTCCACTGAGATTAAGAAAAGCAGTAGCTTAATAAATTAAGTACTTCCTGGTATGGTTACTGTAACTGGTAACTCCCCAAAAGAATCTGGATTGTGGTGAGGGAACAGAGAAAAAAGCTCATTTAGGACCTGCAATTACGAAGGGGGTAGGCAGCTGTATATCAGGGAATATCGCTTCTGAGAATAAAAACAGCTGGAGCTGGTTAAGGTAATTACACAGGGGAAAGGATAATGTACTGGGAACTCCTCAGAAGAATCTGATTTGTGGTGAGGGGAGAGAGATAAAAGCTCATTTAGGAACGACATGAACATGCCTCGTAGGGAGCTGTTTATCAGTAAATATCTCCACTGAGATTAAGAAAAGCAGTAGCTTAATAAATTAAGTACTTCCTGGTATGGTTACTGTACTGGTAACTCCCCAAAAGAATCTGGATTGTGTTGAGGGAACAGAGAAAAAGCTCATTTAGGATCTGCACTTACGAAGGGGGTAGGCCGCTGTATATCAGGGAGTAAACCTTCTGAGAATAAAACAGCTGGAGCTTGTTAAGGTAATTACACAGGGGAAAGGATAATGTACTGGGAACTCCTCAGAAGAATCTGATTTGTGGTGAGGGGACAGTGAAAGACGCTCATTTAGGAACGACATGAACATGCTGCGTAAGTAGCTGTTTATCAGTAAATATCTCCACTGAGATTAAGAAAGCAGTAGCTTAATAAATTAAGTACTTCCTGGTATGGGTACTGTACTGGTAACTCCCCAAAAGAATCTGGATTGTGGTGAGGGAACATAGAAAAAAGCTCATTTAGGACCTGCACTTTCGAAGGGGTTAGGCAGCTATATATCAGGGAGTAAACCTTCTGAGAATAAAAACAGCTGGGGCTTGTTAAGGTAATTACACAGGGGAAAGGATAATGTACTGGGAACTCCTCAGAAGAATCTGATTTGTGGTGAGGGGAGAGAGATAAAAGCTCATTTTAGAACGACATGAACGTGCTGCGTAGGTAGCTGTTTATCAGTAAATATCTCCAATGAGATTAAGAAAAGCAGTAGCTTAATAAACTAAGTACTTCCTGGTATGGATCCTGTACTGGTAACTCCCCAAAAGAATCTGGATTGTGGTGAGGGAACAGAGAAAAAACCTCATTTAGGACCTGCACTTACGAAGGGGGTAGGCCAGCTGTATATCAGGGAGTATACCTTCTGAGAATAAAAACAGCTGGAGCTTGTTAAGGTAATTACACAGGGGAAAGGATAATGTACTGGGAACTCCTCAGAAGAATCTGATTTGTGGTGAGGGGAGAGAGATAAAAGCTCATTTAGGAACGACATGAACATGCTGCGTAGGTAGCTGTTTATCAGTAAATATCCCCACTGAGATTAAGAAAAGCAGTAGCTTATTAAATTGAGTACTTCCTGGTATGGTTACTGTACTGGTAACTCCCAAAAGAATCTGGATTGTGGTGAGTGAACAGAGAAAAAAGCTCATTTACTACCGGCACTTACGAAGGGGGTAGGCAGCTGTATATCAGGGAGGTAAACCTTCTGAGAATAAAAACAGCTGGAGCTTGTTAGGTAATTACACAGGGGAAAGGACTAATGTACTGGGAACTCCTCAGAAGAATCTGATTTGTGGTGAGGGGAGAGAGATAAAAGCTCATTTAGGAACGACATGAACATGCTGCGTAGGTAGCTGTTTATCAGTAAATATCTCCACTGAGATTAAGAAAAGCAGTAGCTTAATAAACTAAGTACTTCCTGGTATGGATCCTGTACTGGTAACTCCCCAAAAGAATCTGGATTGTGGTGAGGGAACAGAGAAAAAACTTCATTTAGGACCTGCACTCACGAAGGGGGTAGGCAGCTGTATATCAGGGAGTAAACCTTCTGAGAATAAAAACAGCTGGAGCTTGTTAAGGTAATTACACAGGGGAAAGGATAATGTACTGGGAACTCCTCAGAAGAATCTGATTTGTGGTGAGGTGAGAGAGATAAAAGCTCATTTAGGAACGACATGAACATGCTGCGTAGGTAGCTGTTTATCAGTAAATATCCCCACTGAGATTAAGAAAAGCAGTAGCTTAATAAATTAAGTACTTCCTGGTATGGTTACTGTACTATAACTCCCCAGAAGAATCTGGATTGTGGTGAGGGAACAGAGAAAAAAGCTCATTTAGGACCTGCAATTACGAAGGGGGTAGGCTGCTGTATATCAGGGAATATCGCTTCTGAGAATAAAAACAGCTGGAGCTTGTTAAAGTAATTACACAGGGGAAAGGATAATGTACTGGGAACTCCTCAGAAGAATCTGATTTGTGGTGAGGGGAGAGAGATAAAAGCTCATTTAGGAACGACATGAACATGCTGCATACGTAGCTGTTTATCAGTAAATATCTCCACTGAGATTAAGAAAAGCAGTAGCTTAATAAATTAAGTACTTCCTGGTGTGGATACTGTACTGGTAACTCCACAAAAGAATCTGGATTGTGTTGAGGGAACAGAGAAAAAAGCTCATTTAGGAACGACATGAACATGCTGCGTAGGTAGCTGTTTATCAGTAAATATCTCCACTGAGATTAAGAAAAGCAGTAGCTTAATAAATTAAGTACTTCCTGGTGTGTTTACTGTACAGGTAACGCCCCAAAAGAATCTGGATTGTGTTGAGGGAACAGAGAAAAAAGCTCATTTAGGACCTGCACTTACGAAGGGGGTAGGCAGCTGTATATCAGGGAGTAAACATTCTGAGAATAAAAACAGCTGGAGCTTGTTAAGGTAATTACACAGGGGAAAGGATAATGTACTGGGAACTCCTCAGAAGAATCTGATTTGTGGTGAGGGGAGAGAGATAAAAGCTCATTTAGGAACGACATGAACATGCTGCGTAGGAAGCTGTTTATCAGTAAATATCTCCACTGAGATTAAGAACAGCAGTAGCTTAATAAATTAAGTAATTCCTGGTATGGTTACTGTACTGTAACTCCCCAAAAGAATCTGGATTGTGGTGAGGGAACCGAGAAAAAAGCTCATTTAGGACCTGCACTTACGAAGGGGGTGGGCAGCTGTATATCAGGGAGTAAACCTTCTGAGAATAAAAACAGCTGGAGCTTGTTAAGGTAATTACACAGGGGAAAGGATAATGTACTGGGAACTCCTCAGAAGAATCTGATTTGTGGTGAGGGGAGAGAGATAAAAGCTCAATTAGGAACGACATGAACATGCTGCATATGTAGCTGTTTATCAGTAAATATCTCCACTGAGAATGAGAAAAGCAGTAGCTTAATAAATTAAGTACTTCCTGGTATCGATACTGTATTGGTAACTCCCCAAAAGAATCTGGATTGTGGTGAGGGAACACAGAAAAAAGCTCATTTAGGAACGACATGAACGTGCTCCATAGGTAGCTGTTTATCAGTAAATATCTCCACTGAGATTAAGAAAAGCAGTAGCTTAATAAATTAAGTACTTCCTGGAATGGTTACTGTACTGGTAACACCCGAAAAGAATCTGGATTGTGGTGAGGGAACAGAGAAAAAAGCTCATTTAGGACCTGCACTTACGAAGGGGGTAGGCAGCTGTATATCAGGGAGTAAACCTTCTGAGAATAAAAACAGCTGGAGCTTGTTAAGGTAATTACACAGGGGAAAGGATAATGTACTGGGAACTCCTCAGAAGAATCTGATTTGTGGTGAGGGGAGAGAGAGAAAAGCTCATTTAGGAACGACATGAACATGCTGCGTAGGTAGCTGTTTATCAGTAAATATCTCCACTGAGATTAAGAAAAGCAGTAGCTTAATAAATTAAGTACTTCCTGGTATGGTTACTGTACTGGTAACTCCCCAAAAGAATTTGGATTGTGGTGAGGGAAAAGAGAAAAAAGCTCATTTAGGACCTGCACATACAAAGGGGGTAGGCAGCTGTATATCAGGGAGTAAACCTTCTGAGAATAAAAACAGCTGGAGCTTGTTAAGGTAATTACACAGGGGAAAGGATAATGTACTGGGAACTCCTCAGAAGAATCTGATTTTGTGGTGAGCGGAGAGAGATAAAAGCTCATTTAGGAACGACATGAACATGCTGCGTACGTAGCTGTTTATCAGTAAATATCTCCACTGAGAATAAGAAAAGCAGTAGCTTAATAAATTAAGTACTTCCTGGTATCGATACTGTATTGGTAACTCCCCAAAAGAATCTGGATTGTGGTGAGGGAACACAGAAAAAAGCTCATTTAGGAACGACATGAACATGCTGCATAGGTAGCTGTTTATCAGTAAATATCTCCACTGAGATTAAGAAAAGCAGTTGCTTAATAAATTAAGTACTTCCTGGTATGGTTACTGTACTGGTAACTCCCCAAAAGAATCTGGATTGTGGTGAGGGAACAGAGAAAAAAGCTCATTTAGGACCTGCACTTACGAGGGGGTAGGTAGCTGTCTATCAGGGAGTAAACCTTCTGAGAATAAAAACAGCTGGAGCTTGTTAAGGTAATTACACAGGGGAAATGATAATGTACTGGGATTACCTCAGAAGAATCTGATTTGTGGTGAGGGGAGAGAGATAAAAGCTCATTAGGAACGACATGAACATGCTGCGTAGGTAGCTGTTTATAAGTAAATATCTCCACTGAGATTAAGAAAAGATGTAGCTTAATAAATTAAGTACTTCCTGGTATGGTTACTGTACTGGTAACTCCCCAAAGGAATCTGGATTGTGGTGAGGGAACAGAGAAAAAATCTCATTTAGGACCTGCACTTACGAAGGGGGTAGGCAGTTGTATATCAGGGAGTATCACTTCTGAGAATAAAAACAGCTGGAGCTTATAAAGGTAATTACACAGGGGAAATAATAATGTACTGGGAACTCCTCAGAAGAATCTGATTTGTGGTGAGGGGAGAGAGATAAAAGCTCATTTAGGAACGACATGAACATGCTGCGTAGGTAGCTGTTTATCAGTAAATATCTCCACTGAGATTAAGAAAGCAGTAGCTTAATAAATTAAGTACTTCCTGGTATGGTTACTGTACTGGTAACTCCCCAAAAGAATCTGGATTGTGGTGAGGGAACAGAGAAACAAGCTCATTTATGACCTGCACTTACGAAGGGGGTAGGCAGCTGTATATCAGGGAGTAAAACTTCTGAGAATAAAAACAGCTGGAACTTGTTATGGTAATTACACAGGGGAAAGGATAATGTACTGGGAAGTCCTCAGAAGAATCTGATTTGTGGTGAGGGGAGAGAGATAAAAGCTCATTTAGGAACGACATGAACATGCTGCGTAGGTAGCTGTTTATCAGTAAATATCCCCACTGAGATTAAGAAAAGCAGTAGCTTAATAAATTAAGTACTTCCTGGTATGGTGACTGTACTGGTAATTCCCCAAAAGAATCTGGATTGTGGTGAGGGAACAGAGAAAAAAGCTCATTTAGGACTGCACTTATGAAGGGGGTAGGCAGCTGTATATCAGGGAGTAAACCTTCTGAGAATAAAAACAGCTGGAGCTTGTTTAAGGTAATTACACAGGGGAAAGGATAATGTACTGGGAACTCCTCAGAAGAATCTGATTTGTGGTGAGGGGAGAGAGATAAAAGCTCATTTAGGAACGACATGAACATGCTGCGTACGTAGCTGTTTATCAGTAAATATCTCCACTGAGATTAAGAAAAGCAGTAGCTTAATAAATTAAGTACTTCCTGGTATGGTTACTGTACTGGTAACTCCGCAAAAGAATCTGGATTGTGGTGAGGGAACAGAGAAAAAAGCTCATTTAGGACCTGCACTTACGAAGGGGGTAGGCAGCTGTATATCAGGGAGTAAACCTTCTGAGAATAAAAACAGCTGGAGCTTGTTAAGGTAATTACACAGGGGAAAGGATAATGTACTGGGAACACGTCAGAAGAATCTGATTTGTGGCGAGTGGAGAGAGATAAAAGCTCATTTAGGAACGACATGAAAATGCTGCATAGGTAGCTGTTTATCAGTAAATATCTCCACTGAGATTAAGAAAAGCAGTAGCTTAATAAATTAAGTACTTCCTGGTGTGGTTACTCTACTTGTAACTCCCCAAAGAATCTGGATTGTGGTGACGGAACAGAGAAAATAGCTCATTTAGGACAAGCACTTACGAAGGGGGTAGGCAGCTGTATATCAGGGAGTAAAACTTCTGAGAATAAAAACAGCTGGAGCTTGTTAAAGTAATTACACAGGGGAAAGGATAATGTACTGGGAACCCCTCAGAACAATCTGATTTGTGGTGAGAGGAGAGAGATAAAAGCTCATTTAGGGACGACATGAACATGCTGCGTAGGTAGTTGTTTATCAGTAAATATCTCCACTGAGATTAAGAAAAGCAGTAGCTAAATAAATTAAGTACTTCCTGGTATGGTTACTGTACTGGTAACTCCCCAAAAGAATCTGGATTGTGGTGTGGGAAAAGAGAAAAACAGTCATTTAGGACCTGCACTTACGAAGGGGGTATGCAGCTGTATATCAGGGAGTATGCCTTCTGAGAATAAAAACAGCTTCAGCTTGTTAAGGTAATTACACAGGGGATAGGAAAATGTATTGGGAACTCCTCAGAAGAATCTGATTTGTGGTGAAGGAGAGAGATAAAAGCTCACTTAGGAACGACATGAAAATGCTGCATAGGTAGCTGTTTATCAGTAAATATCTCCACTGAGATTAAGAAAACAGTAGCTTAATAAATAAGTACTTCCTGGTGTGGTTACTGTACTGGAAACTCCCCGAAAGAATCTGGATTGTGGTGAGGGAATAGAGAAAAATGCTCATTTAGGACCTGCACTTACGAAGGGGTTAGGCAGCTGTATATCAGGGAGTAAACTTTCTGAGAATAATAACAGCTGGAGCTTGTTAAGGTAATTACACAGGGGAAAGGATAATGTACTGGGAACTCCTCAGAAGAGTCTGATTTGTGGTGAGGGGGAGAGAGATAAAAGCTCATTTAGGAACGACCTAAACATGCTGCGTAGGTAGCTGTTTATCAGTAAATATCTCCACTGACATTAAGAAATGCAGTAGCTTAATAAATTAAGTACTTCCTGGTATGGTTACTGTACTGGTAACTCCCCAAAAGAATCTGTATTGTGGTGAGGGAACAGAGAAAAAAGCTCATTTAGGACCTGCACTTACGAAGGGGGTAGTCAGCTGTATATCAGGGAGTAAACCTTCTGAGAATGAAAACAGCTGGAGCTTGTTAAGGTAATTACACAGGGGGAAACGATAATGTACTGGGAACTCCTCAGAAGAATCTGATTTGTGTTGAGGGGAGAGAGATAAAAGCTCAGTTAGGAACGACATGAACTGTTGAACCTGGGTAACTGCAGTCGAAATCAGGACACGGGGGATGCAAGGCGAGTGAACCAATGCATACTTTATTCCAAGAGGGCCAGGGTTTATATAGGGTTAGAAACCAATTTACAATTACAGGGTAAAAGATCAATACAGCATGACATTTGTCTCAAATACAGACGTGGAGGAAATTTCCTACTGTGAGGGCAGGAACTTGATACAAATGCCTTTCTAATTACAGGAGGTAGTGACTACAAAGATTGATATCAAAACAAGGAACTGTATACAACCCGAGGTAGAACTATAATTATCTCCTAGCTATTATCTCCTTAAGGCTAGATTACATCAATCTTGACTTCTCCAAATACTTGTGAAATAACAGTGAGGAGACTTTCCTGTTTACAGAGAGAATCTAACACTAAAGGCAGCTGGTCTAGCACTTGCTAAGTAGGGGGAAAAAGGAGATTCTCACAACAACTGGTGGCTTCCTTTGGCCCACAAACACCAGAAACTCCTTACTGGGAATGTGTTCCCAAGGGCCTATTAGTGTGCTAATGAGGTATCAGAGTAACCGTGCCGGGGCTAAATTTTTCCACTGGTTGGGGACTTTAATTCTCCAACAATTCCCCTTTTTTATTAATTTTCCACAGCCGCTTCTCTGGAAAGTTTAAGGGCAGTGAGTAAAACATCAGAGGAATTATTCCTAGTGTAACGCTCCATTATAGCTATGATAGAACAATATCCTACGAAAAAGGACACATATCATAAGTATTAAGGCAATAGAAGCACTTCCAACACTATGGGTAATACTTTGCCACCACCCCCTAGGGTCTAGTCCTTCTAAGGTCTGAGCTAGTCCTTGGGCTATGTCATCAATAGAGGAGGCATCTGGCAATTCCTTTTGAAAAGCTTCAAAAACCTCCCTGTACAAGCTTTGTTCACTTAACGTACCATTTAGTAGGGCTCCATCTATAAACATTTGTATATCATTCCCATTCACATTCAGAGGCATTATATTTATAAGGTGTTACACAGACATGACTAGAATTCCAATCGCAAGTCAAAAACAATCATTGCTGTAAAGCCAATATTTCTGTCCAAGCCAAAACACTCCTCCTTTAACAGCTTCTATCTCATCTTGAAGGTGGGCATTCATTTCCAGCTGATGTTGCCACAGATTGTAGGAGTCCTGGTGCCACTGCACCATAAAGTCATGAGTTTGTACGGATTGTCGCAATGCGGCTCCGGATACTGCTGCAGTTGTAGCAATGGCAATCAGTCCAACGAGTCCTGCAATAATCAGTCCAAAGGCACCATGACTCCTCTTCAGAAGCCGCTTGAAAAACTGTATTACTAATCCTTGCACAGGTCCTCCAGCCCAGGGACGATGCACACGAACAGGAACCCAAAGGGAGTTGTGCTGGGTTGAAATCATGATCCTATCTTGACTAAAATTAAAGGTGACATTTGTTATTCAAGCAAGTATACAATTTACAATTTATGCAGGTAATGGCATTCTTAGTTATGTTTATGGGGCCGACGATCAGTACTTGTGGAAAATGAACACAAGCAGAGATATTATAGGTCTTTACAACTGTGAAGTTGTAGGAGGCCGAGGATCCTTTAGTTCCTGAGTAAGTTCCATTGGCCAGCAATACAGGAGCCTGAGAAGCTGCTAATTTCTAGAGATGATGTTGTGGAGGAAATAGCCTGTTTCCATGGGCGAGAGCAGGCCGGGGGTCACTAAAGCCTGCTCCAAACCACCTAAAAGCTGTTTAGCAGACATGGCATTGGACATGTTCATAGATAAAGTAGGGTCACAAGATGAGTTATATTCAGTGCAGTTTTTCAACCACACACCAAAAGGTCCCCAATCATACCAAGTATGCTGGGATGTATTCCAAATAGTTGGAAAAATTCCTCGACAACTTTCCCAATGTCTTTCAGTAAAGTTCAGGTTCAGATAAGTAAAATTGTCACATTTAGGCAGGCCAGCAGGGCTAGGATAATTATCTAATTTATAGGTATGAGATCCCACAGACCAGGAAGACAGTCTAATCAGCCGAGTTCTACTGGAGTTATACGAACCTCCATGCTGAATCCAATATTGATATCTAAAAGGGTAACATGGGGAATGGCCTTGACAGATAGCTTTAGAGAACTGAGAATAAGAGAAGTTAAATGATCTTTCCTCTTCCATAGGAAAGACTGGAATGTCAGACCCGTAGGGGGAGAGAGTAAATTAGGAATAGATGTAAAAACAGAGACAGGGGCTTTTGTCCATAAATATGGACGTAATAAAGGAGGGTTAGAAATATAGGCCCAATACATTACCTCTGATGTAGCCCCTACAGGTTACCAGTGCACACCTGTCCATTTGAATGGCCTTATCACTTGAATGAGAATGTCTCACCCCCTTGATGGACAGAGGGGTGTTTGTTGCTGGATCCACTGGAGCAGGTGCTAGAAAGATGGGCTGTCTTCTGTAGAAACATAAGCATACCCTCGCCCCTGGGTTAACAACTCCCCGGGGAGCCAATCTAGCCCAACCCCCAATCTAATCCAAACCGGCTGCGGTTTGTTTTGCATAGGCGGAGCTAGGAAGTGTCGCTCAGCTCTTGCTAAAACATCTCCTTGAGGCAAATTTAAAAAGTTAAGGACAAATAATGCTTCTGCAATGACAGCTCAGGCTGTTTTATAAATACTTTTCATAGAAGTTTCATATCCCTCAGTACTATCCATACTCCCCCTCTTTAGTTTTTTAATTTGTGTTTTTAATGTATAATGAGCTCTTTCTACTATACCTTGACCTTGAGGATTGTATTCAATTCCTGTAACATGAAAAATGTTATGAAATTCTAAAAATTTTCGTACTTGTTTACTGGAATAAGCTGGTGCATTGTCAGTTTTTATTTGAAAAGGAATCCCCATGACTGCGAATGTTTCTAGTAAATGTTGAATGACATGAGTCCCTTTTTCCCCTGGTAGAGGTGTTGCCCAAATAAAAGAAGAATGTGTATCAATGGATACATGCACATATTGTAAGCTGCCAAATTCAGGGATGTGTGTTACATCCATTTGCCAAATTTTATTAGGAGCAGTTCCTGACGTGTCAATTAATTTTTGAGGGCTACATAAATCCGAATCTCCTTGAAGAATGGAAAATAGGTTAGGAATTCTGGGAATTACCAGAATTTCTAAGGAAGGGCAAAGCCAATTGATGTCCCTAGTAACTTTTGAAAATTATTAAGAGTTTTAAACTCTTCAGTACGAATTTTTATTAATTGGGGGGTAATTACTTGTCTTTTAACTAAATATCCCAGATACTTAAATGGTTCTTCTGTTTAAATGAATTTTATCAGGGGCAATTATTAAATCATACTGTTGAAAGTCTAAAGGCAAAATTTGTAACAATTTTGATACAATATTTTTATCAGGTGCAGCAAATAATAAATCATTTTATTGAAAACCTGTAAAACAAACTGGAGTAGTAATTAAACAATCATCTTGATAGCCATCGTTTACCTATATCCAACCTAAAACATTTTAAATTTCATATCTCAGAATACATTTTTGATCTCAAGTCTTTTACCAAGCCTGGTTGTATTAAAAGAAATCTGGAGCCTAGGTATCACCCATTGCTTCATGCTGCTTGTTTTTCACTTCCAAATTTCTTATCTAGAAAGGCATTCTAAAACCTTTTAAAGTAGAGGCTTTCACACCTTTACCTCAGCCTGTATTTGCATAGAAAAACTGAAGCCCAGGGGGCACATTGCCTCCTGGTTGTCTGCTTTAAAAGAGCCATTTTCCTATATACAGAGAGTTAATGAAAGTTGTGTACTTCTATCCCCCATTAGTTTATATACTTTAAAATATTTACCTGATTATATGTGACTTAAGATAGTTAATCTTACTGTTACAGTACAGTTTACACTTAAAAAATTTAGTACCTGATTCATTAAAGTGATACTCAAAACAATTGTAACAAGAGTACACTTAGCAGTGTGCCCCAGAATTATAACCATGAGATTTCAGAGTTAGCATATTTGCCTTTTTAATACATCCAAATTGCAAACCTGTACAGGAATCGAGTTATATCAGGTAAATAAACTTTTAACTCTCCTTTAAGATATTCCAATTTTAATCCATCCTAAGGGGCAGTTTTAGAAGTATCAGTCAAATCATACATTTTACCCTGAGGTTTCCAATGTTTATACCTAAAAACAAAAGAAATAAAAGAAAGGCCTCCATTGGCCTGTCCTATAGAATGGGCCTATCTCCATCCTACTCCTTAGAGCTTGATGAACTGCCTTGGGGCCAGCTTGCCCTCTCCCACTATGAATGGACGCCACCTACGGCTGTCCCATCACGTGGATCGGCTAAACTGCACTTTTGTCAGTTTACCCCTCACTACTGAGGATAGGTTCAAGGGCCCATGCTAAGTTCTTATTTATTTATTTATTTTTAACCATGAATTAAAGAATTTTTAACTATAGTTCCTTTTAAAATAAAGTAATAATACTTTAAAGCTTTTGGTAAAGCCCAAACTCGATGATCTTTTGAAGTTTAAAGTTAAACTAACCTATTTTTACATCATACATTTTTAATCTTGAACACATTCACACCCACATACATTTGTGCGCACGCACACACACATACATACATTCACATATGTAGGTATTAATGTAAACAGAACTTAAAAGCAGTCCAAACAACTATCACCGTACATTTTTTAGTGGCAAAAGGTATATTTTCCAATCTTACTCTTGTAATGACCAAAACTTAAAACAAAACCTTTAATGGATGATTTTAGCATTGTTTAGTCTTATTCGCTAGGGCCTATTAGTTTTAGCAAAGTATCTTAGCATACTAAACACTGAAGATAACTGGGTTGGGGTCCCCTGGAGTATTACTGAGTCCACCTAGCACTTGACTCTTAGTGTTTACTCTCAGGCTAAGATTAGCCTAGCCAGCTGTTTGAACTCAGCTCTTAGCAGCCTGCACTTTTTCTGCCTTCTTGCAGAAGGAGACACAGTACCTAGTAAATGTTTTGCCCATAGACATGTAAATGGACAACAGAAATAAGGGAAACAAAAGTTTATGTTTAAAACTGGTGCCAATCTCAAAGACAAAACTAGTCAAGACAAAACAGAACATAGAAACAGAGGCTTTTACGCCTTGGGTGGCATGTCCAGCGTCCACAAGCTGCCAGCCAGAGTGATGGAAAGTCCATAGGGCCCTGAAAATTCTCAGGGGGATCCTCCCCAGTGGAGATATCCATCCCCTGGCAATCAACCTGCCGAGGCCGCCCACCAGAGGACTTTTTTTTCCCAATTTAGCACTCCACACGAAACACAACTAATCAAACAAGGACAAAGACACATGAAACATGTAGCGCAGGCGCAAATTAAAAGTGCAATTGCAGTAAAAATTCTCTTGAGAAGTAAAAGAAAAATCACTAGTCCTTCCCCAATTCCAGGCTGATGGACTAAAACAGGGAGTGTCAGCTCCCCTGCTAGTGCCTGGTTGTAAAGAAAAGATTATGGGGAAGCCTCCTTCACTGGAAGGGAGCCATGAGACGGCCCTGTATTACAGCTGTCCTAAATTGAGTGAATCTGGTCAATATCTTGATAATGACGGGTCTGTGCCACACCTCTGGTTGGAGGGGGTTCAATGACAGGAAAAGTTTGATAGCAAGAGAGAGAAGCAGAACCATAGGACTTAGATTAATTAAAGTAAAAGTGGGCTCCGCGGCCGCAATTATTTGTTCTTTACTTTCACCTTCCTGACTGCCCCTGGCAGACCGAAAGAGCATCTGTAGCACTTTGACTGCACTGCTGAGCTGCCTAAATTAGCATCATTCTCTGAAGGGGCATAGGTAGAGGCTGAAGGCTTATTTGATGTTAATTTTTCTTTAACAAAACTGACAGGAGATAGTTCAGGTGTTGCCATGTCTTTTAGCTCCTGCCCAATTTGAGTTTTTACCTCCCCGGACAAATTATAAGCCTTCATAGCTTTTTCCATGTCAGCCTCTGGCTCAGCAGCTGATCTTATGATAGCGTCAGGAGACATCATGCTCACGGCTGTATGTATTAATGCCCAAACAGACCAAAATGTAACTGGAATCTTGTCTCCACACCGATATTCATTTTCCATATCATTCTCTACTCGTTCCCAGACTTCTAAATCAAAAGTATCTCCCTCTGGGAACCATAGATTATACTCCACTACCTGTACACACTCATCTCTTTGTGAACACGAGAGCATAGCTCCGTCCCGTTTCAATACATGGTGGATAAAATTAGAAAATGGAGTTGGTTTAGCTTGTCCCATAACCCCGTAATTTTTTAAGAATAGGAGCTCACCACACAGATCCCTTGTCTCCTGTGAATTACACACAGATCCCTTGTCTCCTGTGAATTAAAAATATCTCTCACCTCACTCGAGAGCTCGGCAGTTCCGCAATCTCCTGTGGATCAATTGTCAGGTCCCTGGGTCCGGACGCCAGATGTTGAACCTGGGTAACTGCAGTCGAAATCAGGACACGGGGGATGCAAGGCGAGTGAACCAATGCATACTTTATTCCAAGAGGGCCAGGGTTTATATAGGGTTAGAAACCAATTTTACAATTACAGGGTAAAAGATCAATACAGCATCACATTTGTCTCAAATACAGAAGTGGAGGAAATTTCCTACTGTGAGGGCAGGAACTTGATACAAATGCCTTTCTAATTACAGGAGGTAGTGACTACAAAGATTGATATCAAAACAAGGAACTGTATACAACCCGAGGTAGAACTATAATTATCTCCTAGCTACTATCTCCTTAAGGCTAGATAACATCAATCTTGACTTCTCCAAATACTTGTGAAATAACAGTGAGGAGACTTTCCTGTTTACAGAGAGAATCTAACACTAAAGGCAGCTGATCTAGCACTTGCTAAGTAGGGGGAAAAAGGAGATTCTCACAACAACTGGTGGCTTCCTTTGGCCCACAAACACCAGAAACTCCTTACTGGGAATGTGTTCCCAAGGGCCTATTAGTGTGCTAATGAGGTATCAGAGTAACCATGCCGGGGCTAAATTTTTCCACTGGTTGGGGACTTTAATTCTCCAACAATGAATAAGCTGCATAGGTAGCTGTTTATCAGTAAATATCTCCACTGAGATTAAGAAAAGCAGTAGCTTAATAAATTAAGTACTTCCTGGTATGGTACTGTACTGGTAACTCCCCAAAAGAATCTGGATTGTGGTGAGGAAACAGAGAAAAAAGCTCATTTAGGACCTGCACTTACGAAGGGGGTAGGCAGCTGTATATCAGGGAGTAAACCTTCTGAGAATAAAAACAGCTGGAGCTTGTTAAGGTAATTACACAGGGGAAAGAAAAATGTACTGGGAACACGTCAGAAGAATCTGATTTGTGGCGAGTGGAGAGAGATAAAAGCTCATTTAGGAACGACATGAAAATGCTGCATAGGTAGCTGTTTATCAGTAAATATCTCCACTGAGATTAAGAAAAGCAGTAGCTTAATAAATTAAGTACTTCCTGGTGTGGTTACTCTACTTGTAACTCCCCAAAAGAATCTGGATTGTGGTGAGGGAACAGAGAAAAAAGCTCATTTAGGACAAGCACTTACGAAGGGGGTAGGCAGCTGTATATCAGGGAGTAAACCTTCTGAGAATAAAAACAGCTGGAGCTTGTTAAAGTAATTACACAGGGGAAAGGATAATGTACTGGGAACCCCTCAGAAGAATCTGATTTGTGGTGAGAGGAGAGATATAAAAGCTCATTTAGGAACGACATGAACATGCTGCGTAGGTAGCTGTTTATCAGTAAATATCTCCACTGACATTAAGAAATGCAGTAGCTTAATAAATTAAGTACTTCCTGGTATGGTTAATGTACTGGTAACTCCCCAAAAGAATCTGGATTGTTGTGAGGGAACAGAGAAAAAAGCTCATTTAGGACCTGCACTTACGAAGGGGGTAGGCAGCTGTATATCAGGGAGTAAACCTTCTGAGAATAAAAACAGCTGGAGCTGGTTAAGGTAATTACACAGGGGAAAGGATAATGTACTGGGAACTAATTAGAAGAATCTGATTCGTGGTGAGGGGAGAGAGATAAACGCTCATTTAGGAACGACATGAAAATGCTGCATAGGTAGCTGTTTATCATTAAATATTTCCACTGAGATTAAGAAAAGCAGTAGCTTAATAAATTAAGTACTTCCTGGTATGGTTACTGTACGGGTAACTCCCCAAAAGAATCTGGATTGTGGTGAGGGAACAGAGAAAAACGCTCATTTAGGACCTGCACTTACGAAGGGGATAGGCAGCTGTATATCAGGGAGTAAACCTTCTGAGAATAAAAACAGCTGGAGCTTGTTAAGGTAATTACACAGGGGAAAGGATAATGTACTGGGAACTCCTCAGAAGAATCTGATTCGTGGTGAGTGTAGAGAGATAAAAGCTCATATAGGAACGACATGAACATGCTGCGTAGGTAGCAGTTTATCAGTAAATATCTCTACTGAGATTAAGAAAAGCAGTAGCTTAATAAATTAAGTACTACCTGGTATGGTTACTGTACTGGTAACTCCCCAAAAGAATCTGGATTGTGGTGAGGGAACTGAGAAAAAAGCTCATTTAGAACCTGCAGTTGCGAAGGGGGTAGGCAGCTGTATTTCAGGGAGTATCCCTTCTGAGAATAAAAACAGATGGAGCTTGTTAAGGTAATTACACAGGGGAAAGGATAATGTACTGGGAAATCCTCAGAAGAATCTGATTTGTGGTGAGTGGAGAGAGATAAAACTCATTTAGGAACGACATGAAAATGCTGCATAGGTTGCTGTTTATCAGTAAATATCTCCACTGAGATTAAGAAAAGCAGTAGGTTAATAAATTAAGTATTTCCTGGTGTGGTTTCTGTACTGGTAACTCCCCAAGAGAATCTGGATTGTGGTGAGGGAACAGAGAAAAAAGCTCATTTAGGAGAAGCACTTACGAAGGGGGTAGGCAGCTATATATCAGGGAGTAAACCTTCTGAGAAGAAAAACAGCTGGAGCTTGTTAAGGTAATTACACAGGGGAAAGGATAATGTACTGGGAACTCCTCAGAAGAATCTGATTTGTGGTGAGGGGAGAGAGATAAAAGCTCATTTAGGAACGACATGAACATGCTGCGTAGGTAGCTGTTTATCAGTATATATCTCCACTGAGATTAAGAAAAGCAGTAGCTTAATAAATTAAGTACTTCCTGGTATGGTTACTGTACTGGTAACTCCCCAAAAGAATCTGGATTGTGGTGAGGGAACAGAGAAAAAAGCTCATTTAGGAACTTCACTTACGAAGGGGGTAGGCAGCTGTATATCAGGGAGTAAACCTTCTGGGAATAAAAACAGCTGGAGCTTGTTAAGGTAATTACACAGGGGAAAGGATAATGTACTGGGAACTCCTCAGAAGAATCTGATTTGTGGTGAGGGGAGAGAGATAAAAGCTCATTTCGGAAGGCCATGAACATACTGGGTAGGTAGCTGTTTATCGGTAAATATCTCCACTGAGATTAAGAAAAGCAGTAGCTTTATAAATTAAGTACTTCCAGGTATGGTTACTGTACTGGTAACTCTCCAAAAGAAACTGGATTGTGGTGAGGGAACAGAGAAAAAAGCTCATTTAGGACCTGCACTTACGAAGGGGGTAGGCAGCTGTATATCAGGGAGCATCCCTTCTGAGAATAAAAACAGCTCGAGCTTGTTAAGGTAATTACACAGGGGAAAGGACAATGTACTGGGAACTCCTCAGAAATATCTGATTTGTGGTGAGGGGAGAGAGATAAAAGCTCATTTAGGAACGACCTGAAAATGCTGCATAGGTAGCTGTTTATCAGTAAATATCTCCACTGAGATTAAGAAAAGCAGTAACTTAATAAATTAAGTACTTCCTGGTATGGTTACTCTACTGGTAACTCCCCAAAAGAATCTGGATTGTGGTGAGGGAACAGAGAAAAAAGCTCATTTAGGACAAGCACTTACGAAGGGGGTAGGCAGCTGTATATCAGGGAGTAAACCTTCTGAGAATAAAAACAGCTGGAGCTTGTTAAAGTAATTACACAGGGGAAAGGATAATGTACTGGGAACCCCTCAGAAGAATCTGATTTGTGGTGAGAGGAGAGATATAAAAGCTCATTTAGGAACGACATGAACATGCTGCGTAGGTAGCTGTTTATCAGTAAATATCTCCACTGACATTAAGAAATGCAGTAGCTTAATAAATTAAGTACTTCCTGGTATGGTTAATGTACTGGTAACTCCCCAAAAGAATCTGGATTGTTGTGAGGGAACAGAGAAAAAAGCTCATTTAGGACCTGCACTTACGAAGGGGGTAGGCAGCTGTATATCAGGGAGTAAACCTTCTGAGAATAAAAACAGCTGGAGCTGGTTAAGGTAATTACACAGGGGAAAGGATAATGTACTGGGAACTAATTAGAAGAATCTGATTCGTGGTGAGGGGAGAGAGATAAACGCTCATTTAGGAACGACATGAAAATGCTGCATAGGTAGCTGTTTATCATTAAATATTTCCACTGAGATTAAGAAAAGCAGTAGCTTAATAAATTAAGTACTTCCTGGTATGGTTACTGTACGGGTAACTCCCCAAAAGAATCTGGATTGTGGTGAGGGAACAGAGAAAAACGCTCATTTAGGACCTGCACTTACGAAGGGGATAGGCAGCTGTATATCAGGGAGTAAACCTTCTGAGAATAAAAACAGCTGGAGCTTGTTAAGGTAATTACACAGGGGAAAGGATAATGTACTGGGAACTCCTCAGAAGAATCTGATTTGTGGTGAGTGTAGAGAGATAAAAGCTCATATAGGAACGACATGAACATGCTGCGTAGGTAGCAGTTTATCAGTAAATATCTCTACTGAGATTAAGAAAAGCAGTAGCTTAATAAATTAAGTACTACCTGGTATGGTTACTGTACTGGTAACTCCCCAAAAGAATCTGGATTGTGGTGAGGGAACTGAGAAAAAAGCTCATTTAGGACCTGCAGTTGCGAAGGGGTAGGCAGCTGTATTTCAGGGAGTATCCCTTCTGAGAATAAAAACAGATGGAGCTTGTTAAGGTAATTACACAGGGGAAAGGATAATGTACTGGGAACTCCTCAGAAGAATCTGATTTGTGGTGAGGGGAGAGAGATAAAAGCTCATTTGGAACAACATGAACATGCTGCGTAGGTAGCTGTTTATCAGTAAATATCTCCACTGAGATTAAGAAAAGCAGTAGCTTAATAAATTAAGTACTTCCTGGTATGGTTACTATACAGGTAACTCCCCAAAAGAATCTGGATTGTGGTGAGGGAACAGAGAAAAAATCTCATTTAGGACCTGCACTTACGAAGGGGGTAGGCAGCTATATATCAGGGAGTATCCCTTCTGAGAATAAAAACTGCTGGAGCTTGTTAAAGTAATCACACAGGGTAAATGATAATGTACTAGGAACTCCTCAGAAGAATCTGATTTGTGGTGAGGGGAGAGAGATAAAAGCTCATTTAGGAAAGACATGAACATGCTGCGTAGGTAGCTGTTTATCAGTAAATATCTCCACTGCGATTAAGAAAAGCAGTAGCTTACTAAATTAAGTACTTCCTGGTATGGTTACTGTACTGGTAACTCCCCAAAAGAATCTGGATTGTGGTGACGGAACAGAGAAAAAAGCTCATTTAGGACCTGCACTTGCGAAGGGGGTAGGCAGCTCTATATCAGGGAGTATCCTTTCTGAGAATAAAAACAGCTGGAGCTTGTTAAGGTAATTACACAGGGGAAAGAATAATGTACTGGGAACTCCTCAGAAGAATCTGATTTGTGGTGAGGGGAGAGAGATAAAAGCTCATTTAGGAACGACATGAACATGCTGCTTAGGTAGCTGTTTATCAGTAAATATCTCCACTGAGATTAAAAAAAGCCGTAGCTTAATAAAGTAAGTACTTCCTGGTATGATTACCGTACTGGTAACTCCCCAAAAGAATCTGGATTGTGGTGAGGGAACAGAGAAAAAAGCTCATTTAGGACCTGCACTTACTCAGGGGGTAGGCAGCTGTATATCAGGGAGTGTCCCTTCTGAGAATAAAAACAGCTGGAGCTTGTTAAGGTAATTACACAGGGGAAAGGATAATGTACTGGGAACTACTCAGAAGAATCTGATTTGTGGTGAGAGGAGAGAGATAAAAGCTGTATTAGGAACGACATGTAAATGCTGCATAGGTAGCTGTTTATCAGTAAATATCTCCACTTAGATTAAGAAAATCAGTAGCTTAATAAATTAAGTACTTCTTGGTATGGTTACTGTACTGGAAACTCCCCAAAAGAATCTCGATTGTGGTGAGGGAACAGAGAAAAAAGCTCATTTAGGACCTGCACTTACGAAGGGAGTAGGCAGCTGTATATCAGGGAGTTAACCTTCTGAGAATGAAAACAGCTGGAGCTTGTTAAGGTAATTACACAGGGGAAAGGATAATGTACTGGGAACTCCTCAGAAGAATCTGATTTGTGGTGAGGGGAGAGACATAAAAGCTCATTTGGGATCGACATGAAAATGCTGCGTAGGTAGCTGTTTATCAGTAAATATCTCCAGTGAGATTAAGAAAAGAAGTAGCTTAATATACTAAGTACTTCCTGGTATGGTTACTGTACTGGTAACTCCCCAAAAGAATCTGGATTGTGGTGAGGGAACAGAGAAAAAAGCTCATTTAGGACCTGCACTTACGAAGGGGGGGTCGGCAGCTGTATATCAGGGAGAAAACCTTCTGAGAATAAAAACAGCTGGAGACTGTTAAGGTAATTACACAGGGGAAAGGATAATATACTGGAAACTCCTCAGAAGAATCTGATTTGTGGTGAGGGGAGAGAGATAAAAGCTCATTTAGGAACGACATGATCATGCTGCGTAGGTAGCTGTTTATCAGTAAATATCTCCACTGAGATTAAGAAAAGCAGTAGCTTAATAAATAACGTACTTCCTGGTATGGTTTCTGTACTGGTAACTCCCCAAATGAATCTGGATTGTGGTGAGGGAACAGAGGAAAAAAGCTCATTTAAGACCTGCACTTACGAAGGTGATGGGCAGCTGTACATCAGGGAGTGTCCCTTCTGAGAATAATAACAGATGGAGCTTGTTAAGGTAATTACACAGGGGAAAGCATAAGGTACTGGGAACTCCTCAGAAGAATATGATTTGTGGTGAGGGGAGAGAGATAAAAGCTCATTTAGGAACGACATGAACATGCTGCTTAGGTAGCTGTTTATCAGTAAATATCTCCACTGAGATTAAGAAAAGCAGTAGCTTAATAAATTCAGTACTTCCTGGTATGGGTACTGTACTGGTAACTCCCCAAAAGAATCTGGATTGTGGTGAGGGAACGGAGGAAAAAAGCTCATTTAAGACCTGCACTTACGAAGGTGATAGGCAGCTGTACATCAGGGAGTGTCCCTTCTGAGAATAATAACAGATGGAGCTGGTTAAGGTAATTACACAGGGGAAAGCAAAAGGTACTGGGAACTCCTCAGAAGAATCTGATTTGTTGTGAGGGGAGAGAGATAAAAGCTCATTTAGGAACGACATGGACATGCTGCTTAGGTAGCTGTTTATCAGTAAATATCTCCACTGAGATTAAGAAAAGCCGTAGCTTAATAAATTAAGTACTTCCTGGTATGATTACCGTACTGGTAACTCCCCAAAAGAATCTAGATTGTGGTGAGGGAACAGAGAAAAAAGCTCATTTAGGACCTGCACTTATGAAGGGGGTAGGCAGCTGTATATCAGGGAGTATCCCTTCTGAGAATAAAAACAGCTGGAGCTTGTTAAGGTAATTACACAGGGGAAAGGATAATGTACTGGGAACTACTCAGAAGAATCTGATTTGTGGTGAGAGGAGAGAGATAAAAGCTGTATTGGGAACGACATGTAAATGCTGCATAGGGAGCTGTTTATCAGTAAATATCTCCACTTAGATTAAGAAAAGCAGTAGCTTAATAAATTAAGTACTTCCTGGTATGGTTACTGTTCTGGTAACTCCCAAAAAGAATCTGGATTGTGGTGAGGGAACAGAGAAAAAAGCTCATTTAGGAACTGGACTTACGAAAGGGGTAGGCAGCTGTATATCAGGGAGTATCCCTTCTGAGAATAAAAACAGTTGGAGCTTGTTAAGGTAATTACACAGGGGAAAGGATAATGTACTTGGAACTCCTCAGAAGAATATGATTTGTGGTGAGGGGAGAGAGATAAAAGCTCATTTAGGAACGACATGAAAATGCTGCGTAGGTAGCTGTTTAGCAGTAAATATCTCCACTGAGATTAAGAAAAGCAGTAGCTTAATAAATTAAGTACTTCCTGGTATGGTTACTGTACTGGAAACTCCCCAAAAGAATCTCGATTGTGGTGAGGGAACAGAGAAAAAAGCTCATTTAGGACCTGCACTTACGAAGGGAGTAGGCAGCTGTATATCAGGGAGTTAACCTTCTGAGAATGAAAACAGCTGGAGCTTGTTAAGGTAATTACACAGGGGAAAGGATAATGTACTGGGAACTCCTCAGAAGAATCTGATTTCTGGTGAGGGGAGAGACATAAAAGCTCATTTGGGATCGACATGAAAATGCTGCGTAGGTAGCTGTTTATCAGTAAATATCTCCAGTGAGATTAAGAAAAGAAGTAGCTTAATATATTAAGTACTTCCTGGTATGGTTACTGTACTGGTAACTCCCTAAAAGAATCTGGATTGTGGTGAGGGAACAGAGAAAAAAGCTCATTTACTACCTGCACTTACGAAGGGGGGGTCGGCAGCTGTATATCAGGGAGAAAACCTTCTGAGAATAAAAACAGCTGGAGATTGTTAAGGTAATTACACAGGGGAAAGGATAATATACTGGAAACTCCTCAGAAGAATCTGATTTGTGGTGAGGGGAGAGAGATAAAAGCTCATTTAGGAACGACATGAACATGCTGCGTAGGTAGCTGTTTATCAGTAAATATCTCCACTGAGATTAAGAAAAGCAGTAGCTTAATAAATTACGTACTTCCTGGTATGGTTACTGTACTGGTAACTCCCCAAATGAATCTGGATTGTGGTGAGGGAACACAGAAAAAAGCTCATTTAAGACCTGCACTTACGAAGGAGGTAGGCAGCTGTATATCAGGGAGTATCCCTTCTGAGAATAAAAAGAGCTGGAGCTTGTTAAGGTATTTACACAGGGGTAAGGATAATGTACTGGGAACTCCTCAGAAGAATCTGATTTGTGGTGAGGGGAGAGGGATAGAAGCTCATTTAGGAACGACATGAACATGTTGCGTATGTAGCTGTTTATCAGCAAATATCTCCACTGAGATTAAGAAAAGCAGTAGCTTAATAAATTAAGTTCTTCCTAGTATGCTTACTGTACTGGTAACTCCCCAAAAGAATCTGGATTGTGGTGAGGGAACAGAGAAAAATCTCATTTAGGACCTGCACTTACGAAGGGGGTAGGCAGCTGTATATCAGGGAGTATCCCTTCTGAGAATAAAAACAGCTGGAGCTTGTTAAGATAATTACACAGGGGAAAGGATAATGTACTGGGAACTCCTCAGAAGAATCTGATTTGTGGTGAGGGGAGAAGGATAAAAGCTCATTTAAGAACGACATGAACATGCTGCGTAGGTAGCTGTTTATCAGTAAATATCTCCACTGACATTAAGAAAAGCAGTAGCTTATTAAATTAAGTACTTCCTGGTATGGTTTCTGTACTGGTAACTCCCCAAAAGAATCTGGATTGTGGTGAGGGAACAGAGAAAAAAGCTCATTTACGACCTGAACTTACCAAGTGGGTAGGCAGCTGTATATCAGGGTGTATCCCTTCTGAAAATAAAAACAGCTGGAATTTGTTAAGGTAATTACACAGGTGAAAGGATAATGTACTGGGAACTCCTCAGAAGAATCTGATTTGTGGTGAGGGGAGAGAGATAAAAGCTCATTAAGAACGACATGAAAATGCTGCACAGGTAGCTGTTTATCAGTAAATATCTCCACTGAGATTAAGAAAAGCAGTAGCTTAATAAATTAATTACTTCCTGGTATGGTTTCTGTAGTGGCAACTCCCCAAAGAATCTGGATTGTGGTGAGGGAACAGAGAAAAAAGCTCATTTAGGACCTGCATTTACGAAGGGGGTAGGCAGCTGTAAATCAGGGAGTAAACATTCTGAGAATAAAAACATCTGAAGCTTGTTAAGGTAAATACAAAGGGGAAAGGATAATGTACTGGGAAATCCTCAGAAGAATCTGATTTGTGGTGAGGGGAGAGAGATAAAAGCTCATTTAGGAACGACATGAACATGCTGCTTAGGTAGCTGTTTATCAGTAAATATCTCCACTGAGATTAAAAAAAGCCGTAGCTTAATAAAGTAAGTACTTCCTGGTATGATTACCGTACTGGTAACTCCCCAAAAGAATCTGGATTGTGGTGAGGGAACAGAGAAAAAAGCTCATTTAGGACCTGCACTTACTCAGGGGGTAGGCAGCTGTATATCAGGGAGTGTCCCTTCTGAGAATAAAAACAGCTGGAGCTTGTTAAGGTAATTACACAGGGGAAAGGATAATGTACTGGGAACTACTCAGAAGAATCTGATTTGTGGTGAGAGGAGAGAGATAAAAGCTGTATTAGGAACGACATGTAAATGCTGCATAGGTAGCTGTTTATCAGTAAATATCTCCACTTAGATTAAGAAAATCAGTAGCTTAATAAATTAAGTACTTCTTGGTATGGTTACTGTACTGGAAACTCCCCAAAAGAATCTCGATTGTGGTGAGGGAACAGAGAAAAAAGCTCATTTAGGACCTGCACTTACGAAGGGAGTAGGCAGCTGTATATCAGGGAGTTAACCTTCTGAGAATGAAAACAGCTGGAGCTTGTTAAGGTAATTACACAGGGGAAAGGATAATGTACTGGGAACTCCTCAGAAGAATCTGATTTGTGGTGAGGGGAGAGACATAAAAGCTCATTTGGGATCGACATGAAAATGCTGCGTAGGTAGCTGTTTATCAGTAAATATCTCCAGTGAGATTAAGAAAAGAAGTAGCTTAATATACTAAGTACTTCCTGGTATGGTTACTGTACTGGTAACTCCCCAAAAGAATCTGGATTGTGGTGAGGGAACAGAGAAAAAAGCTCATTTAGGACCTGCACTTACGAAGGGGGGGTCGGCAGCTGTATATCAGGGAGAAAACCTTCTGAGAATAAAAACAGCTGGAGATTGTTAAGGTAATTACACAGGGGAAAGGATAATATACTGGAAACTCCTCAGAAGAATCTGATTTGTGGTGAGGGGAGAGAGATAAAAGCTCATTTAGGAACGACATGATCATGCTGCGTAGGTAGCTGTTTATCAGTAAATATCTCCACTGAGATTAAGAAAAGCAGTAGCTTAATAAATAACGTACTTCCTGGTATGGTTTCTGTACTGGTAACTCCCCAAATGAATCTGGATTGTGGTGAGGGAACAGAGGAAAAAAGCTCATTTAAGACCTGCACTTACGAAGGTGATGGGCAGCTGTACATCAGGGAGTGTCCCTTCTGAGAATAATAACAGATGGAGCTTGTTAAGGTAATTACACAGGGGAAAGCATAAGGTACTGGGAACTCCTCAGAAGAATATGATTTGTGGTGAGGGGAGAGAGATAAAAGCTCATTTAGGAACGACATGAACATGCTGCTTAGGTAGCTGTTTATCAGTAAATATCTCCACTGAGATTAAGAAAAGCAGTAGCTTAATAAATTCAGTACTTCCTGGTATGGGTACTGTACTGGTAACTCCCCAAAAGAATCTGGATTGTGGTGAGGGAACGGAGGAAAAAAGCTCATTTAAGACCTGCACTTACGAAGGTGATAGGCAGCTGTACATCAGGGAGTGTCCCTTCTGAGAATAATAACAGATGGAGCTTGTTAAGGTAATTACACAGGGGAAAGCAAAAGGTACTGGGAACTCCTCAGAAGAATCTGATTTGTTGTGAGGGGAGAGAGATAAAAGCTCATTTAGGAACGACATAGACATGCTGCTTAGGTAGCTGTTTATCAGTAAATATCTCCACTGAGATTAAGAAAAGCCGTAGCTTAATAAATTAAGTACTTCCTGGTATGATTACCGTACTGGTAACTCCCCAAAAGAATCTAGATTGTGGTGAGGGAACAGAGAAAAAAGCTCATTTAGGACCTGCACTTATGAAGGGGGTAGGCAGCTGTATATCAGGGAGTATCCCTTCTGAGAATAAAAACAGCTGGAGCTTGTTAAGGTAATTACACAGGGGAAAGGATAATGTACTGGGAACTACTCAGAAGAATCTGATTTGTGGTGAGAGGAGAGAGATAAAAGCTGTATTGGGAACGACATGTAAATGCTGCATAGGGAGCTGTTTATCAGTAAATATCTCCACTTAGATTAAGAAAAGCAGTAGCTTAATAAATTAAGTACTTCCTGGTATGGTTACTGTTCTGGTAACTCCCAAAAAGAATCTGGATTGTGGTGAGGGAACAGAGAAAAAAGCTCATTTAGGAACTGGACTTACGAAAGGGGTAGGCAGCTGTATATCAGGGAGTATCCCTTCTGAGAATAAAAACAGTTGGAGCTTGTTAAGGTAATTACACAGGGGAAAGGATAATGTACTTGGAACTCCTCAGAAGAATATGATTTGTGGTGAGGGGAGAGAGATAAAAGCTCATTTAGGAACGACATGAAAATGCTGCGTAGGTAGCTGTTTAGCAGTAAATATCTCCACTGAGATTAAGAAAAGCAGTAGCTTAATAAATTAAGTACTTCCTGGTATGGTTACTGTACTGGAAACTCCCCAAAAGAATCTCGATTGTGGTGAGGGAACAGAGAAAAAAGCTCATTTAGGACCTGCACTTACGAAGGGAGTAGGCAGCTGTATATCAGGGAGTTAACCTTCTGAGAATGAAAACAGCTGGAGCTTGTTAAGGTAATTACACAGGGGAAAGGATAATGTACTGGGAACTCCTCAGAAGAATCTGATTTCTGGTGAGGGGAGAGACATAAAAGCTCATTTGGGATCGACATGAAAATGCTGCGTAGGTAGCTGTTTATCAGTAAATATCTCCAGTGAGATTAAGAAAAGAAGTAGCTTAATATATTAAGTACTTCCTGGTATGGTTACTGTACTGGTAACTCCCTAAAAGAATCTGGATTGTGGTGAGGGAACAGAGAAAAAAGCTCATTTACTACCTGCACTTACGAAGGGGGGGTCGGCAGCTGTATATCAGGGAGAAAACCTTCTGAGAATAAAAACAGCTGGAGATTGTTAAGGTAATTACACAGGGGAAAGGATAATATACTGGAAACTCCTCAGAAGAATCTGATTTGTGGTGAGGGGAGAGAGATAAAAGCTCATTTAGGAACGACATGAACATGCTGCGTAGGTAGCTGTTTATCAGTAAATATCTCCACTGAGATTAAGAAAAGCAGTAGCTTAATAAATTACGTACTTCCTGGTATGGTTACTGTACTGGTAACTCCCCAAATGAATCTGGATTGTGGTGAGGGAACACAGAAAAAAGCTCATTTAAGACCTGCACTTACGAAGGAGGTAGGCAGCTGTATATCAGGGAGTATCCCTTCTGAGAATAAAAAGAGCTGGAGCTTGTTAAGGTATTTACACAGGGGTAAGGATAATGTACTGGGAACTCCTCAGAAGAATCTGATTTGTGGTGAGGGGAGAGGGATAGAAGCTCATTTAGGAACGACATGAACATGTTGCGTATGTAGCTGTTTATCAGCAAATATCTCCACTGAGATTAAGAAAAGCAGTAGCTTAATAAATTAAGTTCTTCCTAGTATGCTTACTGTACTGGTAACTCCCCAAAAGAATCTGGATTGTGGTGAGGGAACAGAGAAAAATCTCATTTAGGACCTGCACTTACGAAGGGGGTAGGCAGCTGTATATCAGGGAGTATCCCTTCTGAGAATAAAAACAGCTGGAGCTTGTTAAGATAATTACACAGGGGAAAGGATAATGTACTGGGAACTCCTCAGAAGAATCTGATTTGTGGTGAGGGGAGAAGGATAAAAGCTCATTTAAGAACGACATGAACATGCTGCGTAGGTAGCTGTTTATCAGTAAATATCTCCACTGACATTAAGAAAAGCAGTAGCTTATTAAATTAAGTACTTCCTGGTATGGTTTCTGTACTGGTAACTCCCCAAAAGAATCTGGATTGTGGTGAGGGAACAGAGAAAAAAGCTCATTTACGACCTGAACTTACCAAGTGGGTAGGCAGCTGTATATCAGGGTGTATCCCTTCTGAAAATAAAAACAGCTGGAATTTGTTAAGGTAATTACACAGGTGAAAGGATAATGTACTGGGAACTCCTCAGAAGAATCTGATTTGTGGTGAGGGGAGAGAGATAAAAGCTCATTAAGAACGACATGAAAATGCTGCACAGGTAGCTGTTTATCAGTAAATATCTCCACTGAGATTAAGAAAAGCAGTAGCTTAATAAATTAATTACTTCCTGGTATGGTTTCTGTAGTGGCAACTCCCCAAAGAATCTGGATTGTGGTGAGGGAACAGAGAAAAAAGCTCATTTAGGACCTGCATTTACGAAGGGGGTAGGCAGCTGTAAATCAGGGAGTAAACATTCTGAGAATAAAAACATCTGAAGCTTGTTAAGGTAAATACACAGGGGAAAGGATAATGTACTGGGAAATCCTCAGAAGAATCTGATTTGTGGTGAGGGGAGTGAGATAAAAGCTCATTTATGAACGACATGAACATCCTGCGTAGGTAGCTGTTTATAAGTAAATATCTCCACTGACATTAAGAAAAGCAGTAGCTTAATAAATTAAGTACTTCCTGGTGTGGTTACTGTACTGGTAACTCCCCAAAACAATCTGGATTGTGGTGCGGGAACAGAGAAAAATGCTCCTTTAGGACCTGCACTTACAAAGGGGGTTGGCAGCTGTATATCAGGGAGTAAACCTTCTGAGAACAAAAACAGCTGGAGCTTGTTAAGGTAATTACACAGGGGAAAGGATAATGTACTGGGAACTCCTCAGAAGAATCTGATTTGTGCTGAGGGGAGAGAGATAAAAGCTCATTTAGGAACGACATGAACATGCTGCGTAGGTAGCTGTTTTTCAGTAAATATCTCCTAGGACCTGCACTTATGAAGGGGGTAGGCAGCTGTATATCAGGGAGTAAACCTTCTGAGAATAAAAACAACTGGTGCTTGTTAAGGTAATTACACAGGGGAAAGGATAATGTACTGGGAACTCCTCAGAAGAATCTGATTTGTGGTGAGGGGAGAGAGATAAAAGCTCATTTAGGAACGACATGAACATGCTGCATTCGTAGCTGTTTATCAGTAAATATCTCCACTGAGATTAAGAAAAGCAGTAGCTTAATAAATTAAGTACTTCCTGGTATGGATACTGTACTGGTAACTCCCCAAAAGAATCTGGATTGTGGTGAGAGAACATAGAACAAAGCTCATTTAGGAACGACATGAACATGCTGCGTAGTTAGCTGTTTATCAGTAAATATCTCCACTGAGATTAAGAAAAGCAGTAGCTTAGTGAATTAAGTACTTCCTGGTATGGTTACTGTACGTGTAACTCCCCAAAAGAATCTGGATTGTGGTGAGGGAACAAAGAAAAAAGCTCATTTAGGACCTGCATTTATGAAGGGGGTAGGCAGCTGTATATCAGGGAGTAAACCTTCTGAGAATAAAAACAGCTGGAGCTTGTTAAGGTAATTACACAGGGGAAAGGATAATGTACGGGGATCTCCTCAGAAGATTCTGATTTGTGGTGAGGGGAGAGAGATAAAAGCTCATTTAGGAACGACATGAACATGCTGCGTAGGTAGCTGTTTATCAGTAAATATCTCCTCTTCGATTAAGAAAAGCAGTAGCTTAATAAATTAAGTACTTCCTGGTATGGTTACTGTACTCGTAACTCCCCAAAAGAATCTGGATTGTGGTGAGGGAACAGAGAAAAAAGCTCATTTAGGACCTGCACTTACGAAGGGGGTAGGCAGCTGTATATCAGGGAGTAAACCTTCTGAGAATAAAAACAGCTGGAGCTTGTTAAGGTAATTACACAGGGGAAAGGATAATGTACTGGGAACTCCTCAGAAGAATCTGATTTGTTTTGAGGGGAGAGATATAAAAGCTCATTTAGGAACGACATGAACATGCTGCATACGTAGCTGTTTATCAGTAAATATCTCCACTGAGATTAAGAAAAGAAGTAGCTTAATAAATTAAGTACTTCCTGGTATGGATACTGTACTGGTAACTCCCCAAAAGAATCTGGATTGTGGTGAGGGAACAGAGAAAAAAGCTTATTTAGGAACGACATGAACATGCTACGTAGGTAGCTGTTTATCAGTAAATATCTCCACTGAGATTAAGAAAAGCAGTAGCTCAATAAATTAAGTACTTCCTGGTATGCTTACTGTACTGGTAACTCCCCAAAAGAATCTGGATTGTGGTGAGGGAACAAAGAAAAAAAGCTCATTTAGGACCTGCACTTATGAAGGGGGTAGGCAGCTGTATATCAGGGAGTAAACCTTCTGAGAATAAAAACAGCTGGAGATTGTTAAGGCAATTACACAGGGGAAAGGTAATGTACTGGGAACTCCTCAGAAGAATCTGATTTGTGGTGAGGCGAGAGAGATAAAAGCTCATTTAGGAACGACATGAACATGCTGCGTAGGTAGCTGTTTATCAGTAAATATCTCCACTGAGATTAAGAAAAGCAGTAGCTTAATAAATTAAGTAATTCCTGTTATGGTTACTGTACTGGTAACTCCCCAACAGAATCTGGATTGTGGTGAGGGAACAGAGAAAAAAGCTCATTTATGACCTGCACTTACGAAGGGGGTAGGGAGCTGTATATCAGGGAGTATCGCTTCTGAGAATAAAAACAGCTGGAACTTGTTAAGGTAATTACACAGGGAAAAGGATAATGTACTGGGAACTTCTCAGAAGAATCTGATTTGTGGTGAGGGAAGAGAGATAAAAGCTCATTTAGGAACGACATGAACATGCTGCATTCGTAGCTGTTTATCAGTAAATATCTCCACTGAGATTAAGAAAAGCAGTAGCTTAATAAATTAAGTACTTCCTGGTATGGATACTGTACTGGTAACTCCCCAAAAGAATCTGGATTGTGGTGAGGGAACATAGAAAAAAGCTCATTTAGGAACGACATGAACATGCTGCGTAGTTAGCTGTTTATCAGTAAATATCTCCACTGAGATTAAGAAAAGCAGTAGCTTAATAAATTAAGTACTTCCTGGTATGGTTACTGTACGTGTAACTCCCCAAAAGAATCTGGATTGTGGTGAGGGAACAAAGAAAAAAAGCTCATTTAGGACCTGCATTTATGAAGGGGGTAGGCAGCTGTATATCAGGGAGTAAACCTTCTGAGAATAAAAACAGCTGGAGCTTGTTAAGGCAATTACACAGGGGAAATGTAATGTACTGGGAACTCCTCAGAAGAATCTGATTTGTGGTGAGGGGAGAGAGATAAAAGCTCATTTAGGAACGACATGAACATGCTGCGTAGGTAGCTGTTTATCAGTAAATATCTCCACTGACATTAAGAAAAGCAGTAGCTTAATAAATTAAGTAATTCCTGGTATGGTTACTGTACTGGTAACTCCGCAAAACAATCTGGATTGTAGTGAGGGAACAGAGAAAAAGCTCATTTATGACCTGCACTTACGAAGGGCGTAGGGAGCTTTATATCAGGGAGTATCGCTTCTGAGAATAAAAACAGCTGGAGCTTGTTAAGGTAATTACACAGGGAAAAGGATAATGTACTGGGAACTTCTCAGAAGAATCTGATTTGTGGTGAGGGAAGAGAGATAAAAGCTCATTTAGGAACGACATGAACATGCTGCATTCGTAGCTGTTTATCAGTAAATATCTCCACTGAGATTAAGAAAAGCAGTAGCTTAATAAATTAAGTACTTCCTGGTATGGATACTGTACTGGTAACTCCCCAAAAGAATCTGGATTGTGGTGAGGGAACATAGAAAAAAGCTCATTTAGGAACGACATGAACATGCTGCGTAGTTAGCTGTTTATCAGTAAATATCTCCACTGAGATTAAGAAAAGCAGTAGCTTAATAAATTAAGTACTTCCTGGTATGGTTACTGTACGTGTAACTCCCCAAAAGAATCTGGATTGTGGTGAGGGAACAAAGAAAAAAAGCTCAATTAGGACCTGCATTTATGAAGGGGGTAGGCAGCTGTATATCAGGGAGTAAACCTTCTGAGAATAAAAACAGCTGGAGCTTGTTAAGGTAATTACACAGGGGAAAGGATAATGTACTGGGAACTCCTCAGAAGAATATGATTTGTGGTCACGGGAGAGAGATAAAAGCTCATTTAGGAACGACATGAACATGTTGCGTAGGTAGCTGTTTATCAGTAAATATCTCCACTGAGATTAAGACAAGCAGTAGCTTAATAAATTAAGTACTTTCTGGTATGGTTACTGTATTGGTAACACCCCAAAAGAATCTGGATTTTGGTGAGGGAACAGAGAAAAAAGCTCATTTAGGACCTGCACTTACGAAGGGGGTGGCTGCTGTATATTCGGGAGTAAACCTTCTGAGAATAAAAACAGCTGGAGCTTGTTAAGGTAATTACACAGGGGAAAGGATAATGCACTGAAAACTCCTCAGAAGAATCTGATTTGTGGTGAGGGGAGAGAGATAAAAGCTCATTTAGGAACGACATGAACATGCTGCGTAGGTAGCTGTTTATCAGTAAATATCTCCACTGAGATTAAGAAAAGCAGTAGCTTAATAAATTAAGTACTTCCTGGTATGGTTATTGTACTGGTAACTCCCCAAAAGAATCTGGATTGTGGTGAGGGAACAGAGAAAAAAGCTCATTGAGGACCTGCACTTACGAAGGGGGTAGGCAGCTGTATATCAGGGAGTAAACCTTCTGAAAATAAAAACAGCTGGAGCTTGTTAAGGTAATTACACAGGGGAAAGGATAATGTACTGGGAACTCCTCAGAAGAATCTGATTTGTGCTGAGGGGAGAGAGATAAAAGCTCATTTAGGAACGACATGAACATGCTGCGTAGGTAGCTGTTTATCAGTAAATATCTCCACTGAGATTAAGAAAAGCAGTAGCTTAATAAATTAAGTACTTCCTGGTATGTTTACTGTACTGGTAACTCCCCAAAAGAATCTGGATTGTGGTGATGGAACAGAGAAAAAAGCTCATTTAGGACCTGCACTTACGAAGGGTGTAGGCAGCTGTATATCAGGGAGTAAACCTTCTGAGAAGAAAAACAGCTGGAGCTTGTTAAGGTAATAACACAGGGGAAAGGATAATGTACTGGGAACTCCTCAGAAGAATCTGATTTGTGGTGAGGGGAGAGAGATAAAAGCTCATTTAGGAACGACATGAACATGCTGCGTAGGTAGCTGTTTATCAGTAAATATCTCCACTGAGATTAAGAAAAGCAGTAGCTTAATAAATTAAGTACTTCCTGGTATGGTTACTGTACTGGCAACTCCCCAAAAGAATCTGGATTGTGGTGAGGGAACAGAGAAAAAACTCATTTAGGACCTGCACTTCCGAAGGGGGTAGGCAGCTGTTTATCAGGGAGTAAACCTTCTGAGAATAAAAACAGCTGGAGCTTGTTAAGGTAATTACACAGGGGAAAGGATAATGTACTGGGAACTCCTCAGAAGAATCTGATTTATGGTGAGGGGAGAGAGATAAAAGATCATTTAGGAACGACATGAACATGCTGCATACGTAGCTGTTTATTAGTAAATATCTCCACTGATATTAAGAAAAGTAGTAGCTAAATAAATTAAGTACTTCCTGGTATGGATACTGTACTGGTAACTCCCAAAAGAATCTGCATTGTGGTGAGGGAACAGAGAAAAAAGCTCATTTAGGAACGACATGAACATGCTGCTTAGGTAGCTGTTTATCAGTAAATATCTCTACTGAGATTAAGAAAAGCAGTAGCTTAATAAATTAAGTAATTCCTGGTATGGTTACTGTACTGGTAACTCCCCAAAAGAATCTGGATTGTGGTGAGGGAACAGAAAAAATCTCATTTATGACCTGCACTTACGAAGGGGGTAGGCAGCTGTATATCAGGGAATATTGCTTCTGAGAATAAAAACAGCTGGAGCTTGTTAAGGTAATTACACAGCGGAAAGGATAATGTACTGGGAACTCCTCAGAAGAATGTGATTTGTGTTGAGGGGAGAGAGATAAAAGCTCATTAAGAACGACATGAACATGCTGCATACTTAGCTGTTTAGCGGTAAA
Source organism: Perognathus longimembris pacificus (assembly GCF_023159225.1). Classification (NCBI taxonomy): domain Eukaryota; kingdom Metazoa; phylum Chordata; class Mammalia; order Rodentia; family Heteromyidae; genus Perognathus; species Perognathus longimembris. Next base: position 41,012 of record NW_025960538.1, read on the forward strand.
TATCTACACTGAGATTAAAAAAAGCAGTAGCTTAATAAATTAAGTACTTCCTGGTATGGATACTGTACTGGTAACTCCCCAAAAGAATCTGGATTGTGGTGAGGGAACAGAGAAAAAAGCTCATTTAGGAACTACATGAACATGCTGCTTAGGTAGCTGTTTATCAGACAATATCTCCACTGAGATTAAGAAAAGCAGTAGCTTAATAAATTACGTACTTCCTGGTATGGATACTGTACTGGTATCTCCCCAAAAGAATCTGGATTGTGGTGAGGGAACAGAGAAAAAAGCTCATTTAGGACCTGCACTTACGAAGGGGGTAGGCAGCTGTATATCAGGGAGTAAACCTTCTGAGAATAAAAACAGCTGGAGCTTGTTAAGGTAATTACACAGAGGAAAGGATAATGTACTGGGAACTCCTCAGAAGAATCTGATTTGTGGTGAGGGGAGAGAGATAAAAGCTCATTTAGGAACGACATGAACATGCTGTGTAGTTAGCTGTTTATCAGTAAATATCTCCACTGAGATTACGAAAAGCAGTAGCTTAATAAATTAAGTATTTCCTGGTATGGTTACTGTACTGGTAACTCCCCAAAAGAATCTGGATTGTGGTGAGGGAACAGAGAAAAAAGCTCATTTAGGACCTGCACTTACGAAGGGGGTTGGCAGCTGTATATCAGGGAGTAAACCTTTTGAGAATAAAAAGAGCTAGAGCTTGTTAAGGTAATTACACAGGGGAAAGGATAATGTACTGGGAACTCCTCAGAAGAATCTGATTTGTGGTGAGGGGAGAGAGATAAAAGCTCATTTAGGAACGACATGAACATGCTGCGTAGGTAGCTGTTTATCAGTAAATATCTCCACTGAGATTAAGAAAAGCAGTAGCTTAATAAATTAAGTACTTCCTGGTATGGTTACTGTACTGGTAACTCCCCAAAAGAATCTGGATTGTGGTGAGGGAACAGAGAAAAAAGCTCATTTAGGACCTGCACTTACGAAGGGGGTAGGCAGTTGTATATCAGGGAGTAAACCTTCTGAGAATAAAAACAGCTGGAGCTTGTTAAGGTAATTACACAGGGGAAAGGATAATGTACTGGGAACTCCTCAGAAGAATCTGATTTGTGGTGAGGGGAGAGAGATAAAAGCTCATTTAGGAACGAAATGAACATGCTGCGTATGTAGCTGTTTATCAGTAAATATCTCCACTGAGATTAAGAAAAGCAGGAGCTTAATAAATTAAGTACTTCCTGGTATGGTTACTGTACTGGTAACTCCCCAAAAGAATCTGGATTGTGGTGAGGGAACAGAGAAAAAAGCTCATATAGGACCTGCACTTACGAAGGGGGTAGGCAGCTGTATATCAGGGAGTAAAACTATTGAGAATAAAAACAGCTGGAGCTTGTTAATGTAATTACACAGGGGAAACGATAATGTACTGGGAACTCCTCAGAAGAGTCTGATTTGTGGTGAGGCGAGAGAGATAAAAGCTCATTTAGGAACGACATGAACATACTGCGTACGTAGCTGTTTATCAGTAAATATCTCCACTGAGATTAAGAAAAGCAGTAGCTTAATGAATTAAGTACTTCCTGGTATAGTTACTGTACTGGTAACTCCCCAAAAGAATCTGGATTGTGGTGATGGAACAGAGAAAAAAGCTCATTTAGGACCTGCACTTACGAAGGGGGTAGGCAGCTGTATATCAGGTAATATCCCTTCTGAGAATAAAAACAGCTGGAGCTTGTTAAGGTAATTACACAGGGGAAATGATAATGTACTGGGAACTCCTCAGAAGAATCTGATTTGTGGTGAGGGGAGAGAGATAATAGCTCATTTAGGAACGACATGAACATGCTGCGTAGGTAGCTGTTTATCAGTAAATATCTCCACTGAGATTAAGAAAGCAGTAGCTTAATAAATCAAGTACTTCCTGGTATGGTTACTGTACTGGTAACTCCCCAAAAGAATCTGGATTGTGGTGAGGGAACAGAGAAAAAAGCTCATTTAGGACCTGCACTTTACTAAGGGGGTAGGCAGCTGTATATCAGGGAGTAAACCTTCTGAGAATAAAAACAGCTGGAGCTTGTTAAGGTAATTACACAGGGGAAATGATAATGTACTGGGAACTCCTCAGAAGAGTCTGATTTGTGGTGAGGAGAGAGAGATAAAAGCTCATTTAGGAACGACATGAACAAGCTGCGTAGGTAGCTGTTTATCAGTAAATATCTCCACTGAGATTAAGAAAAGCAGTAGCTTAATAAATTAAGTACTTCCTGGTATGTTTACTGTACTGGTAACTCCCCAAAAGAATCTGGATTGTGGTGAGGGAACAGAGAAAAAAGCTCATTTAGGACCTGCACATATGAAGGGGGTAGGCAGCTGTATATCACGGAATATCCCTTCTGAGAATAAAAACAGCTGGAGCTTGTTAAGGAAATTACACTGGGGAAAGGATAATGTAATTGGAACTCCTCAGAAGAATCTGATTTGTGGTGAGGGGAGAGAGATAAAAGCTCATTTAGGAACGACATGAACAGGCTGCGTAGGTTGCTGTTTATCAGTAAATATCTCCACTGAGATTAAGAAAAGCAGTAGCTTAATAAATTGAGTACTTCCTGGTACGGTTACTGTACTGGTAACTCTCCAAAAGAATCTGGATTGTGGTGAGGGAACAGAGAAAAAAGCACATTTAGGTCGTGCAATTATGGAGGGGGTAGACAGCTGTATATCAGGGAGTAAACCTTCTGAGAATAAAAACAGCTGGAGCTTGTTAAGGTAATTACACCGGGGATAGGATAATGTACTGGGAACTCGTCAGAAGAATCTGATTTGTGGTGAGGGGAGAGAGATAAAAGCTCATTTAGGAACGACATGAACATGCTGCATAGGTAGCTGTTTATCAGTAAATATTGCCACTGAGATTAAGAAAAGCAGTAGCTTAATAAATTAAGTACTTCCTGGTATGGTTACTGTACTGGTAACTCCCAAAAAGAATCTGGATAGTGGTGAGGGAACAGAGATAAAAGCTCATTTAGGACCTGCACTTACAAAGGGGGTAGGCAGCAGTGTATCAGGGAGTAAACCTTCTGAGAATAAAAACAGCTGGAGCTTGTTAAGGTAATTACACAGGGGAAAGGATAATGTACTGGGAACTCCTCAGAAGAATCTGATTTGTGGTGAGAGGAGAGAGATAAAAGCTCATTTAGGAACGACATGAACATGCTGCGTAGGTAGCTGTTTATCAGTAAATATCTCCACTGAGATTAAGAAAAGCAGTAGCTTAATAAATTAAGTACTTCCTGGTATGGTTACTGTACAGGTAACTCCCCAAAAGAATCTGGATTGTGGTGAGGGAACAGAGAAAAAAGCTCATTCAGGACCTGCACTTACGAAGGGGGTAGGCAGCTGTATATCAGGGAATAAACCTTCTGAGAATAAAAACAGCTGGAGCTTGTTAAGGTAATTACACAGGGGAAAGGATAAAGTACTGGGCACTCCTCAGAAGAATCTGATTTGTGGTGAGGGGAGAGAGATAAAAGCTCATTTAGGAACGACATGAACATGCTGCGTAGGTAGCTGTTTCTCAGTAAATATCTCCACTGAGATTAAGAAAAGCAGTAGCTTAATAAATTAAGTACTTACTGGTATGGTTACTCTACTGGTAACTCCCCAAAAGAATCTGGATTGTGGTGAGGGAACAGAGAAAAAAGCTCATTTAGGACCTGCACTTACGAAGGGGGTAGGCAGCTGTATATCAGGGAGTAAACCTTCTGAGAATAAAAACAGCTGGAGATTGTTAAGGTAATTACACCGGGGAAAGGATAATGTACTGGGAACTCCTCAGAAAAATCTGATTTGTGGTGAGGGGAGACAGATAAAAGCTCACTTAGGAACGACATGAACATGCTGCGTAGGTAGCGGTTTATCAGTAAATATCTCCACTGAGATTAAGAAAAGCAGTAGCTTAATAAATTAAGTACTTCCTGGTATGGTAACTGTACTGGTAACTCCCCAAAAGAATCTGGATTGCGGTGAGAGAACAGAGAAAAAAGCTCATTTAGGACCTGCACTTACGAAGGGGTTAGGCAGCTGTATATCAGGGAGTAAACCTTCTGAGAATAAAAACAGCTGGAGCTTGTTAAGGTAATTACACAGGGGAAAGCATAATGTACTGGGAACTCCTCAGAAGAATCTGATTTGTGGTGAGGGGATAGAGATAAAAGCTCATTTAGGAACGACGTGAACATGCTGCGTAGGTAGCTGTTTATCAGTACATATCACCACTGAGATTAAGAAAAGCAGTATCTTAATGAATTAAGTACTTCCTGGTATGGTTACTGTACTGGTAACTCCCGAAAAGAATCTGGATTGTTGTGAGGGAACAGAGAAAAAAGCTCACTAGGACCTGCACTTACGAAGGGGGTAGGCAGCTCTATATCAGGGAGAAAACCTTCTGAGAATAAAAGCAGCTGGAGCTTGTTAAGGTAATTACACAGGGGAAAGGATAATGTACTGGGAACTCCTCAGAAGAATCTGATTTGTGGTGAGGGGAGAGAGATAAAAGCTCATTTAGGAACGACATGAACATGCTGCGTAGGTAGCTGTTTATCAGTAAATATCTCCACTGAGATTAAGAAAAGCAGTAGCTTAATAAATTAAGTACTTCCTGGTATGGTTAATGTACTGGTAACTCCCCAAAAGAATCTGGATTGTGGTGAGGGAACAGAGAAAAAAAGCTCATTTAGGACCTGCACTTACGAAGGGGGTAGGCAGCTGTATATCAGGGAGTAAACCTTCTGAGAATAATAACAGCTGGAGCTTGTTAAGGTAATTACACAGGGGAAAGGATAATGTACTGGGAACTCCTCAGAAGAATCTGATTTGTGGTGAGGGGAGAGAGATAAAATCTCATTTAGGAACGACATGAACATGCTGCGTACGTAGCTGTTTATCAGTAAATATCTCCACTGAGATTAAGAAAAGCAGTAGCTTAATAAATTAAGTACTTCCAGGTATGGTTACTGTACTGGTAACTCCCCAAAAGAATCTGGATTGTGGTGAGGGAACAGAGAAAAAAGCTCAATGAGGACCTGCACTTACGAAGGGGGTAGGCAGCTGTATATCAGGGAGTAAACCTTCTGAGAATAAAAACAGCTGGAGCTTGTTAAGGTAATTACACAGGGGAAAGGATAATGTACTTGGAACTCCTCAGAAGAATCTGATTGGTGATGAGGGGAGAGAGATAAAAGCTCATTTAGGAACGACATGAACATGCTGCGTAGGTTGCTGTTTATCAGTAAATATCTCCACTGAGATTAAGAAAAGCAGTAGCTTAATAAATTAAGTACTTCCTGGTATGGTTACTGTACTCGTAACTCCCCAAAAGAATCTGGATTGTGGTGAGGGAACAGAGAAAAAAGCTCATTTAGGAACGACATGAACATGCTGCGTAGGTAGCTGTTTATCAGTAAATATCTCCACTGAGATTAAGAAAAGCAGTAGCTTAATGAATTAAGTACTTCCTGGTATGGTTACTGTACTGGTAACTCCCCAAAAGAATCTGGCTTGTGGTGAGGGAACAGAAAAAAAAGCTCATTTAGGACCTGCACTTAAGAAGGGGGTAGGCAGCTGTATATCAGGGAGTAAACCTTCTGAGAATAAAAACAGCTGGAGCTTGTTAAGGTAATTACATAGGGGAAAGGATAATGTACGGGGATCTCCTCAGAAGAATCTGATTTGTGGTGAGGGGAGCCAGATAAAAGCTCATTTAGGAACGACATGAACATGCTGCGTAGGTAGCTGTTTATCAGTAAATATCTCCACTGAGATTAAGAAAAGCAGTTGCTTAATAAATTAAGTAATTCCTGGTATGGTTACTGTACTGGTAACTCCCCAAAAGAATCTAGATTGTGGTGAGGGAACAGAGAAAAAAGCTCATTTAGGACCTGCACTTACGAAGGGGGTAGGCAGCTGTATATCAGGGAGTAAACCTTCTGAGAATAAAAAGAGCTGGAGCTTGTTAAGGTAATTACACAGGGGAAAGGATAATGTACTGGGAACTCCTCAGAAGAATCTGATTTGTGGTGAGGGGAGAGAGATAAAAGCTCCTTTAGGAACGACATGAACATGCTGCGTAGGTAGCTGTTTAACAGCAAATATCTCCACTGAGATTAAGAACAGCAGTAGCTTAATAAATTAAGTACTTCCTGGTATGGTTACTGTACTGGTAACTCCCCAAAAGAATCTGGATTGTGTTGAGGGAACAGAGAAAAAAGCTCATTTAGGACCTGCACTTATGAAGGGGATATTCAGCCGTATATCAGGGAGTAAACCTTCTGAGTATAAAAACAGCTGGAGCTTGTTAGAGGTAATTACACAGGGGAAAGGATAATGTACTGGGAACTCCTCAGAAGAATCTGATTTGTGGTGAGGGGAGAGAGATTAAAGCTCATTTAAGAATGACATGAACATGCTGCGAACGTAGCTGTTTATCAGTAAATATCTCCACTGAGATTAAGAAAAGCAGTAGCTTAATAAATTAAGTACTTCCTGGTATGGTTACTGTGCTGGTAACTCCCCAAAAGAATCTGGATTGTGGTGAGGGAACAGAGAAAAAAGCTCATTTAGGACCTGCACTTACGAAGGGTGTAGGCAGTTGTATATCAGGGAGTAAACCTTCTGAGAGTAAAAACAGCTGGGGCTTGTTAAGGTAATTACACAGGGGAAAGGATAATGTACTGGGAACTCCTCAGAAGAATCTGATTTGTGATGAGGGGAGAGAGATAAAAGCTCATTTAGGAACGACATGAACATGCTGCGTAGGTAGCTGTTTATCAGTAAATATCTCCACTGAGATTAAGAAAAGCAGTAGCTTAATAAATTAAGTACTTCCTGGTATGGTTACTGTACTGGTAACTCCCCAAAAGAATCTGGATTGTGGTGAGGGAACAGAGAAAAAAGCTCATTTAGGACCTGCAATTACGAAGGGGGTAGGCAGCTGTATATCAGGGAGTATCGCTTCTGAGAATAAAAACAGCTGGAGCTTGTTAAGGTAATTACACAGGGGAAAGGATAACGTACTGGAAACTCCTCAGAAGAATCTGATTTGTGGTGTGGGGAGAGAGATAAAAGCTCATATAGGAACGACATGAACATGCTGAATACGTAGCTGTTTATCAGTAAATATCTCCACTGAGATTAAGAAAAGCAGTAGCTTAATAAATTAAGTACTTCCTGGTATGGATACTGTACTGGTAACTGCCCAAAAGAATCTGGATTGTGGTGAGGGAACAGAGAAAAAAGCTCAATTAGGACCTGCACTTACGAAGTGGGTAGGCAGCTGTATATCAGGGAGTAAACCTTATGAGAATAAAAACAGCTGGAGCTTGTTAAGGTAATTACACAGGGGAAAGTATAATGTACTGGGAACTCCTCAGAAGAATCTGATTTGTGATGAGGGGAGAGAGATAAAAGCTCATTTATGAACGACATGAACATGCTGCGTAGGTAGCTGTTTATCAGTAAATATCTCCACTGAGATTAAGAAAAGCAGTAGCTTAATAAATTAAGTACTTCCTGGTATGGTTACTGTACTGGTAACTCCCCAAAAGAATCTGGATTGTGGTGAGGGAACAGAGAAAAAAGCTCATTTAGGAACGACATGAACATGCTGCGTAGGTAGCTGTTTATCAGTAAATATCTCCACTGAGATTAAGAAAAGCAGTAGCTTAATAAATTAAGTACTTCCTGGTATGGTTACTGTACTGGCAACTCCCCAAAAGAATCTGGATTGTGGTGAGGGAACAGAGAAAAAACTCATTTAGGACCTGCACTTCCGAAGGGGGTAGGCAGCTGTTTATCAGGGAGTAAACCTTCTGAGAATAAAAACAGCTGGAGCTTGTTAAGGTAATTACACAGGGGAAAGGATAATGTACTGGGAACTCCTCAGAAGAATCTGATTTATGGTGAGGGGAGAGAGATAAAAGATCATTTAGGAACGACATGAACATGCTGCATACGTAGCTGTTTATTAGTAAATATCTCCACTGATATTAAGAAAAGTAGTAGCTAAATAAATTAAGTACTTCCTGGTATGGATACTGTACTGGTAACTCCCCAAAAGAATCTGCATTGTGGTGAGGGAACAGAGAAAAAAGCTCATTTAGGAACGACATGAACATGCTGCTTAGGTAGCTGTTTATCAGTAAATATCTCTACTGAGATTAAGAAAAGCAGTAGCTTAATAAATTAAGTAATTCCTGGTATGGTTACTGTACTGGTAACTCCCCAAAAGAATCTGGATAGTGGTGAGGGAACAGAGAAAAAAGCTCATTTAGGACCTGCACTTACAAAGGGGGTAGGCAGCAGTGTATCAGGGAGTAAACCTTCTGAGAATAAAAACAGCTGGAGCTTGTTAAGGTAATTACACAGGGGAAAGGATAATGTACTGGGAACTCCTCAGAAGAATCTGATTTGTGGTGAGAGGAGAGAGATAAAAGCTCATTTAGGACCGACATGAACATGCTGCGTAGGTAGCTGTTTATCAGTAAATATCTCCACTGAGATTAAGAAAAGCAGTAGCTTAATAAATTAAGTACTTCCTGGTATGGTTACTGTACAGGTAACTCCCCAAAAGAATCTGGATTGTGGTGAGGGAACAGAGAAAAAAGCTCATTCAGGACCTGCACTTACGAAGGGGGTAGGCAGCTGTATATCAGGGAATAAACCTTCTGAGAATAAAAAACAGCTGGAGCTTGTTAAGGTAATTACACAGGAGAAAGGATAAAGTACTGGGCACTCCTCAGAAGAATCTGATTTGTGGTGAGGGGAGAGAGATAAAAGCTCATTTAGGAACGACATGAACATGCTGCGTAGGTAGCTGTTTCTCAGTAAATATCTCCACTGAGATTAAGAAAAGCAGTAGCTTAATAAATTAAGTACTTTCTGGTATGGTTACTCTACTGGTAACTCCCCAAAAGAATCTGGATTGTGGTGAGGGAACAGAGAAAAAAGCTCATTTAGGACCTGCACTTACGAAGGGAGTAGGCAGCTGTATATCAGGGAGTAAACCTTCTGAGAATAAAAACAGCTGGAGATTGTTAAGGTAATTACACAGGGGACAGGATAATGTACTGGGAACTCCTCAGAAAAATCTGATTTGTGGTGAGGGGAGACAGATAAAAGCTCATTTAGGAACGACATGAACATGCTGCGTAGGTATCGGTTTATCAGTAAATATCTCCACTGAGATTAAGAAAAGCAGTAGCTTAATAAATTAAGTACTTCCTGGTATGGTTACTGTACTGGTAACTCCCCAAAAGAATCTGGATTGTGGTGAGAGAACAGAGAAAAAGCTCATTTAGGACCTGCACTTACGAAGGGGGTAGGCAGCTGTATATCAGGGAGTAAACCTTCTGAGAATAAAAACAGCTGGAGCTTGTTAAGGTAATTACACAGGGGAAAGCATAATGTACTGGGAACTCCTCAGAAGAATCTGATTGGTGATGAGGGGAGAGAGATAAAAGCTCATTTAGGAACGACATGAACATGCTGCATACGTACCTGTTTATCAGTAAATATCTCCACTGAGATTAAGAAAAGCAGTAGCTTAATAAATTAAGTACTTCCTGGTATGGTTACTGTACTGGTAACTCCCCAAAAGAATCTGGATTGTGGTGAGGGAACAGAGAAAAAAGCTCAATGAGGACCTGCACTTACGAAGGGGGTAGGCAGCTGTATATCAGGGAGTAAACCTTCTGAGAATAAAAACAGCTGGAGCTTGTTAAGGTAATTACACAGGGAAAGGATAATGTACTGGGAACTCCTCAGAAGAATCTGATTGGTGATGAGGGGAGAGAGATAAAAGCTCATTTAGGAACGACATGAACATGCTGCGTAGGTTGCTGTTTATCAGTAAATATCTCCACTGAGATTAAGAAAAGCAGTAGCTTAATAAATTAAGTACTTCCTGGTATGGTTACTGTACTCGTAACTCCCCAAAAGAATCTGGATTGTGGTGAGGGAACAGAGAAAAAAGCTCATTTAGGAACGACATGAACATGCTGCGTAGGTAGCTGTTTATCAGTAAATATCTCCACTGAGATTCAGAAAAGCAGTAGCTTAATGAATTAAGTACTTCCTGGTATGGTTACTGTACTGGTAACTCCCCAAAAGAATCTGGCTTGTGGTGAGGGAACAGAGAAAAAAGCTCATTTAGGACCTGCACTTAAGAAGGGGGTAGGCAGCTGTATATCAGGGAGTAAACCTTCTGAGAATAAAAACAGCTGGAGCTTGTTAAGGTAATTACATAGGGGAAAGGATAATGTACGGGGATCTCCTCAGAAGAATCTGATTTGTGGTGAGGGGAGCCAGATAAAAGCTCATTTAGGAACGACATGAACATGCTGCGTAGGTAGCTGTTTATCAGTAAATATCTCCACTGAGATTAAGAAAAGCAGTTGCTTAATAAATTAAGTACTTCCTGGTATGGTTACTGTACTGGTAACTCCCCAAAAGAATCTAGATTGTGGTGAGGGAACAGAGAAAAAAGCTCATTTAGGACCTGCACTTACGAAGGGGTTAGGCAGCTGTATATCAGGGAGTAAACCTTCTGAGAATAAAAAGACCTGGAGCTTGTTAAGGTAATTACACAGGGGAAAGGATAATGTACTGGGAACTCCTCAGAAGAATCTGATTTGTGGTGAGGGGAGAGAGATAAAAGCTCCTTTAGGAACGACATGAACATGCTGCGTAGGTAGCTGTTTAACAGCAAATATCTCCACTGAGATTAAGAACAGCAGTAGCTTAATAAATTAAGTACTTCCTGGTATGGTTACTGTACTGGTAACTCCCCAAAAGAATCTGGATTGTGTTGAGGGAACAGAGAAAAAAGCTTATTTAGGACCTGCACTTACGAAGGGGATATTCAGCTGTATATCAGGGAGTAAACCTTCTGAGTATAAAAACAGCTGGAGCTTGTTAGAGGTAATTACACAGGGGAAAGGATAATGTACTGGGAACTCCTCAGAAGAATCTGATTTGTGGTGAGGGGAGAGAGATTAAAGCTCATTTAAGAATGACATGAACATGCTGCGAACGTAGCTGTTTATCAGTAAATATCTCCACTGAGATTAAGAAAAGCAGTAGCTTAATAAATTAAGTACTTCCTGGTATGGTTACTGTGCTGGTAACTCCCCAAAAGAATCTGGATTGTGGTGAGGGAACAGAGAAAAAAGCTCATTTAGGACCTGCACTTACGAAGGGTGTAGGCAGTTGTATATCAGGGAGTAAACCTTCTGAGAATAAAAACAGCTGGAGCTTGTTAAGGTAATTACACAGGGGAAAGGATAATGTACTGGGAACTCCTCAGAAGAATCTGATTTGTGATGAGGGGAGAGAGATAAAAGCTCATTTAGGAACGACATGAACATGCTGAATACGTAGCTGTTTATCAGTAAATATTTCCACTGAGATTAAGAAAAGCAGTAGCTTAATAAATTAAGTACTTCCTGGTATGGATACTGTACTGGTAACTGCCCAAAGAATCTGGATTGTGGTGAGGGAACAGAGAAAAAAGCTCATTTAGGACCTGCACTTACGAAGTGGGTACGCAGCTGTATATCAGGGAGTAAACCTTATGAGAATAAAAACAGCTGGAGCTTGTTAAGGTAATTACACAGGGGAAAGTATAATGTACTGGGAACTCCTCAGAAGAATCTGATTTGTGATGAGGGGAGAGAGATAAAAGCTCATTTATGAACGACATGAACATGATGCGTAGGTAGCTGTTTATCAGTAAATATCTCCACTGAGATTAAGAAAAGCAGTAGCTTAATAAATTAAGTACTTCCTGGTATGGTTACTGTACTGGTAACTCCCCAAAAGAATCTGGATTGTGGTGAGGGAACAGAGAAAAAAGCTCATTTAGGAACGACATGAACATGCTGCGTAGGTAGCTGTTTATCAGTAAATATCTCCACTGAGATTAAGAAAAGCAGTAGCTTAATAAATTAAGTACTTCCTGGTATGGTTACTGTACTGGTAACTCCCCAAAAGAATCTGGATTGTGGTGAGGGAACAGAGAAAAAAGCTCATTTAGGACCTGCACTTACGAAGGGGGTAGGCAGCTGTATATCAGGGAGTAAACCTTCTGAGAATAAAAACAGCTGGAGCTTGTTAAGGTAATTACACAGGGGAACGGATAATGTACTGGGAACTCCTCAGAAGAATCTGATTTGTGGTGAGGGGAGAGAGATAAAAGCTCATTTAGGAACGACATGAATATGCTGCGTAGGTAGCTGTTTATCAGTAAATATCTCCACTGTGATTAAGAAAAGCAGTAGCTTAATAAATTAAGTACTTCCTGGTATGGTTACTGTACTGGTAACTCCCCAAAAGAATCTGGATTGTGGTGAGGGAACAGAGAAAAAAGCTCATTTAGGACCTGCACTTACGAAGAGGGTAGGCAGCTGTATATCAAGGAGAATCGCTTCTGAGAATAAAAACAGCTGGAGCTTGTTAAGGTAATTACACAGGGGAACGGATAATGTACTGGGAACTCCTCAGAAGTATCTGATTTGTGGTGAGGGGATAGAGATAAAAGCTCATTTAGGAAGGACGTGAACATGCTGCGTAGGTAGCTCTTTATCAGTAAATATCTCCACTGAGATAAAGAAAAGCAGTATCTTAATAAATTAAGTACTTCCTGGTATGGTTACTGTACTGGTAAATCCCCAAAAGAATCTGGATTGCGGTGAGGGAACAGAGAAAAATCTCATTTAGGAGCTGCACTTACGAAGGGGGTAGGCAGCTGTATATCAGGGAGTAACCTTCTGAGAATAAAAACAGCTGGAGCTTGTTAAGGTAATCACACAGGGGAAAGGATAATGTACTGGGAACTCCTCAGAAGAATCTGATTTGTGATGAGGGGAGAGAGATAAAAGCTCATTTCGGAACGACATGATCATGCTGCATACGTAGCTGTTTATCAGTAAATATCTCCACTGAGATTAAGAAAAGAAGTAGCTTAATAAATTACGTACTTCCTGGTATGGTTACTGTACTGGTAACTCCCCAAAAGAATCTGGATTGTGGTGAGGGAACAGAGAAAAAAGCTCATTGAGGACCTGCACTTACGAAGGGGGTAGGCACCTTTATATCAGGGAGTAAACCTTCTGAGAATAAAAACAGCTGGAGCTTGCTAAGGTAATTACACAGGGGAAAGTATAATGTACTGGGAACTCCACAGAAGAATCTGATTTGTGGTGAGGGCAGAGAGATAAAAGCTCATTTAGGAACGACATGAACATGCTGCGTAGGTAGCTGTTTATCAGTAAATATCTCCACTGAGATTAAGAAAAGCAGTAGCTTAATAAATTAAGTACTTCCTGGTATCGTTACTGTACAGGTAACTCCCCAAAAGAATCTGGATTGTGGTGAGGGAACAGAGAAAAAAGCTCATTCAGGACCTGCACTTACGAAGGGGGTAGGCAGCTGTATATCAGGGAATAAACCTTCTGAGAATAAAAACAGCTGGAGCTTGTTAAGGTAATTACACAGGGGAAAGGATAAAGTACTGGGCACTCCTCAGAAGAATCTGATTTGTGGTGAGGGGAGAGAGATAAAAGCTCATTTAGGAACGACATGAACATGCTGCGTAGGTAGCTGTTTCTCAGTAAATATCTCCACTTGAGATTAAGAAAAGCAGTAGCTTAATAAATTAAGTACTTCCTGGTATGGTTACTGTACTGGTAACTCCCCAAAAGAATCTGGATTGTGGTGAGGGAACAGAGAAAAAAGCTCATTTAGGACCTGCACTTACGAAGGGGTTAGGCAGCTGTATATCAGGGAGTAAACCTTCTGAGAATAAAAACAGCTGGAGATTGTTAAGGTAATTACACAGGGGACAGGATAATGTACTGGGAACTCCTCAGAAAAATCTGATTTGTGGTGAGGGGAGACAGATAAAAGCTCATTTAGGAACGACATGAACATGCTGAATACGTAGCTGTTTATCAGTAAATATTTCCACTGAGATTAAGAAAAGCAGTAGCTTAATAAATTAAGTACTTCCTGGTATGGATACTGTACTGGTAACTGCCCAAAAGAATCTGATTGTGGTGAGGGAACAGAGAAAAAAGCTCATTTAGGACCTGCACTTACGAAGTGGGTAGGCAGCTGTATATCAGGGAGTAAACCTTATGAGAATAAAAACAGCTGGAGCTTGTTAAGGTAATTACACAGGGGAAAGTATAATGTACTGGGAACTCCTCAGAAGAATCTGATTTGTGATGAGGGGAGAGAGATAAAAGCTCATTTATGAACGACATGAACATGATGCGTAGGTAGCTGTTTATCAGTAAATATCTCCACTGAGATTAAGAAAAGCAGTAGCTTAATAAATTAAGTACTTCCTGGTATGGTTACTGTACTGGTAACCTCCCAAAAGAATCTGGATTGTGGTGAGGGAACAGAGAAAAAAGCTCATTTAGGAACGACATGAACATGCTGCGTAGGTAGCTGTTTATCAGTAAATATCTCCACTGAGATTAAGAAAAGCAGTAGCTTAATAAATTAAGTACTTCCTGGTATGGTTACTGTACTGGTAACTCCCCAAAAGAATCTGGATTGTGGTGAGGGAACAGAGAAAAAAAGCTCATTTAGGACCTGCACTTACGAAGGGGGTAGGCAGCTGTATATCAGGGAGTAAACCTTCTGAGAATAAAAACAGCTGGAGCTTGTTAAGGTAATTACACAGGGGAACGGATAATGTACTGGGAACTCCTCAGAAGAATCTGATTTGTGGTGAGGGGAGAGAGATAAAAGCTCATTTAGGAACGACATGAATATGCTGCGTAGGTAGCTGTTTATCAGTAAATATCTCCACTGTGATTAAGAAAAGCAGTAGCTTAATAAATTAAGTACTTCCTGGTATGGTTACTGTACTGGTAACTCCCCAAAAGAATCTGGATTGTGGTGAGGGAACAGAGAAAAAAGCTCATTTAGGACCTGCACTTACGAAGAGGGTAGGCAGCTGTATATCAAGGAGAATCGCTTCTGAGAATAAAAACAGCTGGAGCTTGTTAAGGTAATTACACAGGGGAACGGATAATGTACTGGGAACTCCTCAGAAGTATCTGATTTGTGGTGAGGGGATAGAGATAAAAGCTCATTTAGGAAGGACGTGAACATGCTGCGTAGGTAGCTCTTTATCAGTAAATATCTCCACTGAGATAAAGAAAAGCAGTATCTTAATAAATTAAGTACTTCCTGGTATGGTTACTGTACTGGTAAATCCCCAAAAGAATCTGGATTGCGGTGAGGGAACAGAGAAAAATCTCATTTAGGAGCTGCACTTACGAAGGGGGTAGGCAGCTGTATATCAGGGAGTAACCTTCTGAGAATAAAAACAGCTGGAGCTTGTTAAGGTAATCACACAGGGGAAAGGATAATGTACTGGGAACTCCTCAGAAGAATCTGATTTGTGATGAGGGGAGAGAGATAAAAGCTCATTTCGGAACGACATGATCATGCTGCATACGTAGCTGTTTATCAGTAAATATCTCCACTGAGATTAAGAAAAGAAGTAGCTTAATAAATTACGTACTTCCTGGTATGGTTACTGTACTGGTAACTCCCAAAAGAATCTGGATTGTGGTGAGGGAACAGAGAAAAAAGCTCATTGAGGACCTGCACTTACGAAGGGGTAGGCACCTTTATATCAGGGAGTAAACCTTCTGAGAATAAAAACAGCTGGAGCTTGCTAAGGTAATTACACAGGGGAAAGTATAATGTACTGGGAACTCCACAGAAGAATCTGATTTGTGGTGAGGGGCAGAGAGATAAAAGCTCATTTAGGAACGACATGAACATGCTGCGTAGGTAGCTGTTTATCAGTAAATATCTCCACTGAGATTAAGAAAAGCAGTAGCTTAATAAATTAAGTACTTCCTGGTATCGTTACTGTACAGGTAACTCCCCAAAAGAATCTGGATTGTGGTGAGGGAACAGAGAAAAAAGCTCATTCAGGACCTGCACTTACGAAGGGGGTAGGCAGCTGTATATCAGGGAATAAACCTTCTGAGAATAAAAACAGCTGGAGCTTGTTAAGGTAATTACACAGGG